>NW_024039430.1:305000-375319 GCF_016077235.1 Cyprinodon tularosa | reverse complement strand
TTTATTTTTTTGAAAAGTTATTGCGCTTCGAAAAGTGTTGGCGAGTACGCCAACTTCGAGGCCTGGCCACACCCCTTTAAAATGCTGGAAAACTCAAAAAGTTTGATAAGTTTAGATCTCACATGCCTTATCTGCATACATGCCAAGTTTGAAGCCGATGGCTCACCGTCCCTAGGAGGAGTTCGATCAAATATAGAGGCTAAAAATGCAAAATCACAGTCAAAATTTGAAATTTGATCCAAGATGGCGGACTCCATGAGCATAATTTAGTATGACGTTAATTGACTTATTTGTAAGTGTGAGGACGCTCTACAAGTGTGCCAATTTTCATGTCTCTATGAGAAAAAAAGGTCAATGGGGAGGGTATTTTGAAAATTTTAAGGGGGCGCTGTTGAGGCATCTGGTTAGCAATTTTTACGGGGCCATTAAAATACGTAAATTTTCACCAGGTCTGATGCGTCTGCAAACTTTGGTGAGTTTTGGAATATGATAAAGCCTCCAAAAAGCCATTTTATTTGTAAGGAGAAAAATAATAATAAACACTACAGATACAATAGGCTCTCGCAGCAGCGCTGTCGCTGCTCGGGCCTAATCATAATAAACGGTACAGGAACAATAGGCTCTCGCAGCGGTGAGCTGCTCGGGCCTAATAATAATAATAATAATAATAATAATAATAAGAAACTTTCGAAATACAATAGGCTCTTGCAGCCTTCGCTGCTCGGGCCTAATAATAATAATAATAATAAGAAACTTTCGAAATACAATAGGCTCTTGCAGCCTTCGCTGCTCGGGCCTAATTATGGAGGATGACAGACAAAATGAGATAGCCTTTCTGGGAGAAACAAGTGATATGTAACCTGCAAAGCGGTTTTAGCTGATTCATATAAGATAAACCTTTATCAATATTTTAAGCTTTTGAATAAGTGAAAAAAAAAAACTTCTTTATTTTGTAGACTCATTCATGTGCCTATTTAAAAAGATTTACGCTGGTCAATGTCATTTAATTAGGTTACAAAACATGATTGTATTCTCTAAAGTAGGTATGTGTGAAGATGGCTTCATTTTATTTAGTCAGGACTGAAAAAAACACATTAGTTTGACCTAGAAATTAAATAAATATATAAAAACACTTCAATATCTTTTTCTTATTTGAGAAGAATAAAGAGAATTTTTCCAAAATGATGCTGCAGTCAGAGGTGATAAGTGCTAAACAGAAATAAGAACCAAACACAAACATTTGCTGCTTTATTTTCATAACCCAGACACGCCCTCTAATGCGGTTTTGCAGACTCAACTGTTGCATGTAAACCTCTGCTGCACATTCATCACAACACACCCATTAAACACTTTCACAGATGCATGCACATGCAGTTCTTATCCACTTTTTTCCCTTTACTCGTCGCAGCTCACCGTCAACAGCGCTAGGATTAGGAGCATTTGACTGGCCTGTTTCTTAGCAACAGTAACCATGACATCCGATTCATTATAAAGACAGGGATGGGACAGGGAAAATGCATCAGGGAATGAGCTGATGGGCAAATGTACTATAATTATTATGGAGCGTTTTCTTTCTTGTGTGACTTTGTGCGTTTGAACTAAACTGGTTTTGTTTTAGGAGCGATGGACGCTGTTTTCTCTTGGTGTCTCTATGCGTCTCCATGTCTCCAGATATGAAGAATGGGGTCATTAAAAATGATCACTGGACAACAAAAGGCAATGATGTGAAATGACAAAAGGGTTTTTCCATCGAAAATGTTTCACTGTCACACCATATTCAAAGGGTTATTTAAACTTTAGATTTTAATTCTCAACAAGCTATTTAATCAAATACATAGATATTTACAAAGCAATCATACATTTGTTTTAAACATTTTTTAAATCATTTACTCTAATTGTACAAATTAATTTGTACTTATGACAGGTAATTTAGAATTGACTTTTTGAACTGGACTTAAAATGTCAGAAATTGAATGTTACTTTGCGCTAAAAGAAAAAACTAAAACAAAGTAAGATGTTCATGTAATTTTGAAAAATAGAGCAAGCAAACCATAATAAAAAAAAAACATGTTACCAAGCTAGAAAAATACAAATCTACTTACTCAATACGTACCATCACCTCATAATAACAACAAAATGATTGCTTTGTGTAATTAAAATATAAAAAGTATGAATGTGAACGTTAGTAGACAAGGATGTAGCTTTGTGATACCTGTTTGTCAAAGTTAAGCTTCAACCTGGTGTTACACACAAAAATACTATCATAAAAAATTTAAATGTTAGAACTGGGGCTTCCAGCACATCACAGTGTCTGCAATCCACATCAATGAAAGAATCACGCAAAATGTGGTCTAACCGAATACTGGGACCAAAAGATTTTCTATTATATATATATTATGTAATTTTTCTTTACCTGCAAGCTGTAGAGAATATTTTACTCTATACATAATTCATCTGTATAATATCAAGTTTCATTTTTGGATTTGAGGGCCAAAAAAATTATATTTAAAATCAGTATACAGCAGAAAATGAGGTAAACAGCAGAGCACTTAAAGCGCCTGTTGCAACAACAGATTGACAAATATTTGCAGACAGCCACAAGTGTGCAATGAGTTGGTAGTTAGGAGTGATACCTATCTCCAACTGTTTTTTTTGCAAAAGGTGGGTAAAACCTCACCAGATGACCAGTCCATAAGGGCAACACAGGGACACACAACCATACATATACACACTCACATCTATCATTTTTTTTTTACTGCGGGAGGTAACCACAGTAGCCAGATTGAACTCTCATGCATGTACCACGAGAACATGAAAACTCAATGCCACCCAGGATCTTCCTCCTATAAGGTAGCGGAGAGCCACATTATGAGTGAGGGTCAAAATCAAGACCTAGGTCCATTGTGATTTCAGGTCATAGGACTTGAGTCCTGACCTCTGAGAGACCTAAAATATCTACTCCAAGTAACAACCGACCCAACGCTGTTTTACTGAGACTTACCCCAGCCTGAACCTTTATTTTTGCTACTGCTCTTTAACCAAAACCGCTGTCCTTAGTGGTTATTTTTTAACCATGGCTAAAAAATAGAAGAAAATCTTACATTTCTTGTTTAGGGTAAAAGACTTTTTTTTTTTAAACCAAAACTGAACTTTTACATCTATAATTGGACAGTCTGCTTTTGATCAGCATGATCTATTTTTATTCAGATTCAACGTATATCAGGGTTCATTCATAATATTAACTTCGAACACCCAGGGTTCACAGAGTTACTTAACTTGAAAGTAAAAAGGAAATTAGTCAGAGTATCATTTCCGAGTTAACTGATGAGTCAACTCAGATCTCGAATGACATGATAAACCTTTTTTAATAAATCTTTTTTGTCTTTATTATTTTACAAAATATTTTATTTTTATTTTATGTTTGTTTTTTTCCTCTTGTTATTTGCTCTCTTTCTGCCCTGGTTTTGCTGAGCATATTTCCTTTAAAAACTCTTTGATAAGAAAAAAGAATGATTCTGACCTAAATCGCTAAAGGTTGAAAACTGTAAATCATATACTGGTCTTATGTTTACATTTTATCACTGCTGCTTAAATTTTATCACTGCTGCACTTTAGAAATGCAAATGGCTTGAGAGCTGTACTGAAAAAAAGTTTTTTTTTGTATACATTGTGTTTACAAAATGTGTGTGCAAAATGAAAATAAAGTCTGTCTAAGTCTAAATAAACATATACAGGTATATTTCCCCTGGATGCATGCATAATACTTGATCCCGATCTAGGAAAAGTATATCAAAACAGAGTGAAGAAATATTAAGACACAGCTAAGAATGTTACATGCAGGTCAAGGTTGCACGCATCTATCCTGTGGTAGTGTCTTGTACATTTCAACCTTAAATGTTATAGCTGTAATTTGTTATGCACAGCAACATCCTTTCTAGACACCTCAATGCAGTGTTTCCCAAACTTTTCTTGCTTTGGCCCCACCCTAAGCATTTTTAACAGCTACAGAATCAATTGCAAAATTATAAATTGTAATAAATAAACTACTATCCCCTTTAAATCACAAAGCTTACACCTTTTAATTATAATTGTTTAAAGGTTTACTGTCTATTCTACTTTATGTGAAATATCAAAAACAAGCTAAATGGACTAAGTGACACTATTCTTAAAATTTTAAACAAATGTATTTCATGTACATGTCACCCACATTTTTTAGATGTTTGTTAATTTAGTGCCAGCTAATAAATATACATCTCAGGACTTTCAAAATAGCTTTTCATTTATACTTGACTATATCAACTTTGTATTTTGTGTTTTACTTTAAATTATCTTGCAAAACATTATAGAAAGGATGTGGGTGTATCTTTGGTTCATATCTTCAAACCTACGGTACCATGCTTTCCTATCTGTCTGTCTGTCTCACTCTTCAATGGGTTGAGAGAAACTATGAGTCATTTCCTTAGAAATATGTTTCTCAGAAAAATGTTGTACTGGTGAATTTTATAGTCAGTAACAGTAACTCTGCTAACTTCCCAATGTATCCACAAAAGTTACTTACTTGATAAACCTATAAGATGTCTCTTTTATATCCAGTCTTTCATAAGTAATGTTGATGACAATTAACACCTTTACCAAACAATCGAGCTAGGTGTTAGACTGCAGCTAATAAACCTTCTTTACTCACAGGATGATGCTCGGCTCTCTCACCAGAATACATCTGATTATCTTAGTAACAGATCATGCAGCTTAATCACAAAGCCTTCATATGCATGCAAGACCTTGTGCTCACACCAAAAGGAAATGGCCACTTGGATATCAATCAGATCTCTACAAAATAATTGGGCAACTTGGTTCTTAGCAAACAGACATTGTAAGCCCATGTTTTAACTTAGAAGCTCCTCTCTTTATCATTCACCTATGTGTGAATTATAAAAGTTGTTGTTTTTTTTTTCTCGCACCAGATAACTCCCGTTGCTACACGGCGCCTGTACCATCTGCTAATTCTCACAGGTACAACCTCACACTTTTTTCTGTGAACTCAATTAACACCATACTGCATTTTCTCTTCAGACTTTATTTTTATCCTATAAAACTAATTGATTTCATGTTCCTGCCTGGCACATTCAGTGTACACTGTACTTTATCCAAGTAGCTCGTAAATTATCAGGCCAGTTTGGTATTCAGCAAGGACGACTTTTCAGCTGCACTCTAGCTATTTCCAGAGTCAACTCATTGACATCAGGGTAAATCCTGGATACTTGAGCTCCTTTGGGAATGAATTGTGATATTGTTAAATGGAAAGCAAGCTTAGTTTTATTGATTTAAGTTGTCAAAAAATATCTGCTGTTGGCATTTTAATATTTGCACAACTATTCTTGAATGTACAGATAAGAAAAGTGGGAAAGCTATGAAGGGGAAATCATTTAGATTCCACAACAGTTAAGATAGCGATCACTGTTAAAATAGTTAGCCAAAGTAAAAGCATTTCACGTGATATGTATCTATAATGATTAAAAAGCCCAGATATGTTTCCACTCAAAAAAGAAAAAGAAACTATTGATATAAACACTAACTTGTGTTCTGAATCACATTTGATGCTGATGGCTGGCTTGATTCCTCAGTTCCTTCGCCTGTCTAGCTCTGCCCTGTTCCTCATCACTCATCAGATCCACCTTTTCCAGTTTCATATTTAAGCTGCCTGTTTCCCAGCCATCTGTGCGAATTTATTCATGAGCCTTTGGTGTCGAGGGTTTTTAGCATTACTATAGTGTTCTGTTTGTCTGATCCTGATCCGTTTCTGTTTTTGGACGTTTGAGCCTGCCTGCCCCTGTCTGATGTGTTAGTCTGCCTGTCTTCAGACTCTTGTTGGATTCTTCTGTGAACTGAACCTGGATCTGCCCCTTTGGATTATCCTGTCTTCCTTCATCAGCTCAGCTCTGATCTCCTGTCAGCTCTGCAGCCTTATAGTCATCCGCATCTGGAACTATCTGGCAGGGTCCGTTGAGTCTGTTCAGTTGACCAGCTGGAATCATCCTCTTTCACTGGTGACAGAAAGAACTGTCAAACCAGGTTAGTGACTCATGCATCCATAATCATCCGCCGTCAGTCATTAACCTGTTTTTCTCCGATGGATGCTCATGCCCTGGATGCCCTAGCCGCTGCAACCACTGTGGATCCGTGGATCCGTCTGTTTTGAGTAAACACTTTTTAAGAAATCCACTGTCTGTCTTGCCTGATATCTGGGTCATACCTTCTGAGCTATTACATATGTATACTAAGGATAGGTCCCTTTTTGGAATATAATAAAACTCTATACTGTAAGCACAAGAATTATGCATTAAAACTACTAGTTGTTTGCTTGAGTGCTGGCTTTTCTGAATTGTAAGAATGTGTGCTCACTTTACTAACCGAAAGCGCAACATATTGTCATTATCAGTGCGTATGAAATCGTATGAAAAGTTATGCACACTATTTCGTACGTTTTGGACGTTTTTCCTCAAAAAACCACATCAGTGCCCATGCGCTGGCAGACAGAAAAAAAAAGCAGATCCGCGGACGGACGTAAAACTGGGAAAAACAGTGCAGTCAGCACTTATTCATGTCTCTAACTACGTTGCTTGCTGTTTTATATCTTAGGGTTAGGGTCAGGTTTAGGGCTAATTGTAATTTATATTCTATATTCGTGAATGGTGCGTCAGATGCGCATGCGCATTCGACGAAAAAAACGTACGAAATTACGGTGCATAACTTTTCATACGATTTCATACGCACTCATAATGAGAATAGGTTGGAAAGCGAAGCAGCTGCTAACAGGTGTATAGCATGACTCTAAATTAGGTGCAAAAAAATTACTATATTTGTCAGGTTTGTACAAATCTTTCGTTTTCACAAACCTGTTTTAGCAGATAAAAAATCTATTAATAATTTAAAGTTTCTAAACAAATCAACTAACAACAATGAAGCTATGCAAAGCATTAACAGGTCTTTACATGGTGAAGATTACTTGTTTTAGTTTAAATCCAGGATCAGAATTGGCAAAGAAAGGTATTTAGGGGCTTTAAATGTGTATAGTTTGTGTTCTAAAGTCACTGACTTGAGTATTTTGAGAAATTGTTGGGGTAAACGCACAGAAGGACTTAGTCAGGCTTACAAAAACTGGTTAGAGAAAGAAAAAACATCCAGCAATCAGCAGGTGTGTGGATGAAAACAATTAGTTGGCCATTCAACAGGTGTTCTACAACCAGCTGTCACAAGCAAGGTTTACAAAGGCTAGTTATCCATCCATCCATTTTCCCTCACGCTTATCCCAAGCAGGGTCGCGAAGGGTGCTGGTGCCTATCTCCAGCTGTCTAAAGGCGAGAGGCGGGGTACACCGTGGACAGGTCGCCAGCCCATCGCAGGGCAACACAGAGACAAACAGGACAAACAACCATTCAAACACACACTCACACCTAAGGGGACTTTAGAGAAGTCAGTTAACCTAACAGTCATGTTTTTGGACTTTGGGAGAAAACCGGAGTACCCAGAGAGAACCCCCGCATGCACAGGGAGAACATGCAAACTCCATGCAGAAAGACCCCAGGCCGGGAATCGAACTCACAACCTTCTTGCTACAGGGCAGCAATGCTACCCACCGTGCAGCCCCATTCTAATTATACAACATAAAATTGGAAAAAGTTGCCCAGACTGATCATTCTTAATTTTAAGCTTAACATTTTCCTGATAAAGTCAGAATTTGATTTAAAACATAAAAAGCGTAGATCCAACCTGGTTCTTTGGCATGGTGGATAAAGTGCAACATATTGCATCTTAAATAGTCTTTCTTGTAAAAGCTGATACAGTCTAGTACTGTAATTCAATTCATGCTGTGTTTGAGTTATTTTCAAATAAACATCTCATCACATCCAAGTTGAGTATGTACTGAATACTGATAATCTTAAATCTTTGTACACACCTATCAAAAGGTTGAAAGATGAACCTAAAAAGATTTTTTAAATGTAAATATTTACTCTAAATCTACAGTATCAACTACTGTAAAAATCTAACAGGGGAGAAATTAGAACCAAACAGAAAACAATCTCTTTGTGTCCCTGCGTATTAGCGTGACCACAGTGGGGTTGTTTGTGTTGCAGAAGGGGATCTACAGAGAGGAAATGACACAGCAACATGTGTGTTCTACTCTCTTCTCAGAAAGTAAGACTTTAGTTTCACATATTATGTGTGACTGGGAACTTTTAGCTCTGTTCAAAATATAATAAAAAAAGTTCTGAACATTTAGAATTCAGTCTGAATTATGTACATTATAGAAAATAAAAATGTAATAAAATAAGTTTCATACAGGTAAAAAAGATTTCATGAGAGATTTACACTCACCATGGGAAGAAGTTTCTGCATAATTCTGTTTAAGCCTTTAAACATGGACTCCTAAGGATTAATTTAAACTATTTAATGTAAATTTATTACATAAATAAGACATGGGCTCACAGTTCTTGTTTTTTGGTGGGGAATTGTCCTCTAATAAAACATGAGAAATACAGTCTCAAATATATATAATATAAAAAATACATCCCTTCTTATAATTGGCTAAATGCTGCTTCAGCATATCATATGTTGCCTGGAAAAATTCTGGTGCTCATTTAAGCTGATAGGTTACCTGACAGAACTATACATTTTCAGTTGTACCCAGATCGTCACCTTTGGGAAGACCATGCAGAAGCTTAATGTTACACTGCTTTATCAACTTCTGAACTAGTTCCAACGTGTCCTTGTAGTCAGTGTCTTTCAGAGTTTTAATCATTTCACCCGCTGTCCCCCTTTAAAGGAAAACTAATTGTTGGTATGAGTGGCCAAATTCAGGAAAGACTAAGTCTAAAGTTAGACACAGAACGAGAAATGTTTGATCCCTTGCAAACCTGTCCAGAGTGACGCTCTCATATTACAGTATCAAGGTCTAAGAAGGAGCAGAGCAGTAATGCAGAATCTGCTCCTGAGTGGACATCATCATGCACTAATGACATTTGCAGCTGCCCACACAGACAACTCAAATCCCTTCTGGAGAAAAACATTACAGTCACAATGATAATAACTATTCTTGCAGAAGTCAAGGTAAAACTTGATATACTCATTAACTATAACTGTCATCTATATTTTAGTATCATCTTGGTGTTTGGTTGCTTTGCTACATAGATGCAGGTGCAGGTGCTAGATGAAGGTAGGAACTCGGTTGTTAGGCGGCCAAATCCTTACCATGATTGAATACTTCAAAAGGAAAATGGTCTCAAACACACATCTTGACGTTTTCGGGTTTATTTAAGTTGTTATAACAGGCTAAGATAATGCTTATATGGTAAAACTGTGGAAAAAGATTTGTGGACTATGTGGAAATGTCTTTCATGACATCATACATCATAATGCTTTTAGATAGACTGTACAAATGCTGCCAAGACCTGTCAGCTAGAAGAAGAATAAGCCAGAAATCTTATTGATGATTACATGTAGTTGCAGTGTAAGCAACATTTAACCAAATATTAGTGGGACTGCATGTAAGACAACATGTGATTTTAAGTATGAATGGATTTTAGAAAATAGATTTTGATCATTTTTTCATAATGAGTTTATGTGAACTTTTGACTGGAACCATAAATGAGTCCTTAACAAGAATATGTCTTACCGTTTGGTTGTCCTCGTAGAGTTTGAGGTCATAGCCGCTTAGTTCAACACAGAATATGATTGCAGTCACACCCTCAAAACAGTGAATCCACTTCTTCCTCTCTGAACGCTGTCCACCAACATCCACCATCTTAAAGGTGAGCTCCTTGAAGGTGAACTTGTTCTCCACGATGCCTGTGGTCATGTCCCGGGAGCGTAAGATGTCTTCTACAGTGGGGATATACTCAGGCGCAGAGATGCGGTCTAGGTCGTTTAGGTAGTAGGCAGTGTTATCCTCTAAGTGGTATTCGTTGGAGCGCTGAAAGCACTCCTGAACCCCTGCATCTGCCCACAGACGTTTCATCACCCCCAGCAGCTCTGGAGTGATCTCCCCTTTACTCTCAGCTGGCCCTGTGAGGGCAAAGAGCTGAACAGCGTCGTAGGCGCGGTCAGCATTGTGAAAGTCTATCTTAAGGGTTGTGAGGGCCCGGATGATGCGGGTGAGAGAGTCGATAGCATTGTATAGGATGAGAGGCTTGTACTCCTTGCAGGCTTCCAGGTTGAAGCCACCACTGTGAATGATTTTCATCTGTTTAACAATGGTGCTCTTGCCGGAGTTGCTGGTCCCCAACAGGAGAAGCTTGATCTCACGCCTTTGCCGTTGACTTTCTGAGCGCAGATGGCGGTCAATCCGCCTTGAGCGCCGAGCCGCCTCCTTCTCCTCCGAGCTCTGACGGCATCCCATGGTCCTCCACCACGTCGTTAGCACAAAGGAACTCGTGCTGGTGCTGGATGGGAAAGCAAATTATAAAGAAGAGGTGGATCAAAAGGAGGTGCTTGTGGTGGTGGCGAAGGAGTTGAAGACTAATTCTGTTGAGTGCAAAGACGCAGGGAAGGATGTAGACAAAAATCTGCTACAGATCAGTTTTAACACAAGACAGTAAATTGGCCACACAGAGGAGTGGCACAGGGGTATTCAATCTGTGATTTCTGTGTGGGCAAAACCCAGACTTGTGGGATGCCCACACAGTGCCTGGCACTGAGATTGGACCGCCTACTGAAGCCAACAGAGCTGAGGTTCATAGCAGGGGCTGCCTCTGAGGAAAAGTACTGGTGAAAGGCTGGAGAAAGATTACTGTATGTCAGCAGAGAACATGGACTTGTTGCTTCCAAATATGAATTCCCAATCACTGTCCTCCCACATGGCTCTGGTGCTGTGTTGTAACCATGCACTTTTGCTTGGTATTTAGCCTGTTGTGTTTATTCCAGGTGATAAGGAAAAAAATCTTCCTCTTCTCTTCTTAGATATTTCCCCAAGGATAGGATGCCTGCCAAGATAGACAGTGAAGAAAAATAAGTTTTTACATTCAGTTTTATACATGTGTCACAGTAAATTAGCTGTAAAAGGAATAGCTGTTGTGTAGAATCTAAGATTCATGTCACTCTAGTGTTTGACTTTTTGTATAAAACATCTTTAGTGGGTATTACAATGTTCTGAATCCATCATGCGATAGGTAATATGACAACAATAAAACATAAAATAGTTAAAAATCGGCCAAAGCAGAGAAATAATTTGATATTTTGCAGGGAATTCAAGCATTTTGATTTGTATTCCTATGTCTATGCTCAGAAACATCTGTTTCATTTTTCTATTTCTTTTCCTTTAGCATCATAAACAAGATTTAGTTTATTAATTCAATGTGATGTCAATTTCTACTCTTACAAACAGACACACTTCCAATGGGAGGAAAATATTACTTTTGCTTTAAAGGAAGTTGGGGCAAATTCCTAGACTTTCAGTACAATACAAGTCCAAAATATCAAAATAAAGGTTCTAGTTGCTTGAGTCTCATACTAGGAGAGGGCAGTAATTACTGTATATGAGATATCTCCACAGAAATTCCTGTCCTATTACTTCAATTATTTTAACAATAGTTTTGAGACAGGAGCAAACATACTATTGTGTCACTTGTCCGCTATGAGATCATGTACCTAAAAAGCAAAACATGTTTCTTCTTTCTTTTTTATGCTCTGATTACACCAAACCCATAGTATTTTGCCCAATAACAGGGTCCACCAATTAAGTTCAAGTGTGTTCAACTGTCTCCGTAGTAATGACAAAAAAGTTTAATGATTGCCATAACAAAATAGAATTTGCAATGAAACCAAATCCTGTGATAAGGCCATGAACAACACCACTATTATATGTTTTTTCTATCCACCTTGAACAATGAGACGAGCACAAGTATGAAAGTACAGCAAAGAGCCTTTAATACTGAAGGACAAAAACGGTATAACTGCACAAGGAAGCTTCACTGCATGCAGAAGGAAAAAAAATGACAAACACTGGTCTCTTCCACTAAGCTCCCTATCGTCAAAGCTAAGTAGGAAAAAGTTTGCCAGAGGTTTGCACTCTTGGTCTTGTCTATTTATCTCATTACCAGCTTGCCAAATGTTTCTGGACTCCCAGCTTTGTATTAAATGATCTACTTAATGTAATGTACTTTGTAATTTCAGGGGAGATTTTTTATTTAAAAAATAACAACGAACAAAAGGAAGCTATCTAGGACATTGATCAGATTTTCTTATTACCGTAAAAATAAAACCAACCGATTGACAAAAACCTGCTTTCTAAAATGAACAATAAAAAAGGTATTCCATCTCTACAAAGATCTCAAAATCATGTTATTAACGAAAAGGCTTTATACAATTAAGGTGTGGGTGGTTAGGTTGCACACAAGATGAATGATTGGAAGACAACAGCAGCATAATTTTATATGTCATCTTTGGTAAATAATTGACAGAAGAAAATCTTCTGGCTCCAGCAATCACAAAGCATTCTGTACAAAGCAGATGTAAGACTCCCTTTCCCAAGTAGTTATATCCCGTCTAAAAGGTTCCTTCAAAGAAAAAGGTGTATACCTCTATAGGGAGTCATCAGTTATCCCATAACCCTCAGGAATAAAGATCAGCCCATATTGTGTATATATATATATAAAAAAAAACACATAATATTGCCTGGGATATACAGGTTCCATATGCATCCAATGTAAATCAGAACATTTTGGGAGGTAAGTAAGGCACTCCCATTAAATGATTTAGTAACGACTATGATGTCTGTAAAACTGTGTGCTAAAGCAATACACACTATGATAAATAGGTGTTGTCTTGTATAAGAACAGTTTGGGCACCACATGATATTTCACCAACTTCAACTTTAAAGGGATGTGAGTGCTCAGCACAGCCAGCACTGATGAACTGTCCAAAAATGTTTTGGCAGACCGACACACAGCCTGAAAGGATTTGGTCCAGATTAAAGATTCAAATGTACTAACCCGTTTAATTAGAGGACTTACCACATTTGAAAAAAAACTTGATTAAAATCCAACTGCTATTGCAAATTACATCTAGCTGATGCTAAGAGTTTGATTCCTTTTGTGGGGGTGTTGATGCTTTGGAGATCAATAAACTGAGTACGTGGGAAATAGTCTTGTTTTGGAATTAAAAAATCCTGGGTTTTAAAGCAGAAAAACTAAACTTACGTTTTTAATCACAACTGTTACAATGAAAAACATACAGAGATGTAATTGGGACTCATTTGTAACAAAGTTAGCCAAATGCAGATGTTCATGTTTTGTCTCAGACCTAATGAAAGGGACCTGAAACCAGAAAAAAAATCCCTGAGAGTTTGTAGTATTGGTAGGTCTTTAATTTCTTTTCTGTTTTTTTTTTTTTTTGGCTTTTTATAAGGAAAAAAAAAATCTTAATTAATAAATCCTGCCTGACTTATCCCATAAGATTATCATCCACAAAGCCCTATGTAGCAGTGTCATTATTATTAGCTAGTATTTTTTTCAAAGTCAAAATATCACTACACTATCATAGTAAGGTGTAGATATATTAATTTGTATATCGAAACATATATGTTTACACCAACATCACTGCCTTAAAAACAAGAAAAATGTTTTATAGGATTTTTTTTTTACTCTTTTTGCCAGAACAGACCCTGGAAACTGAGTTTAATTTATAGAGTAACTTTGTTTACTGAGGTTAAATTATTCATTTGTTGTTGTTTCTTTCAGGATCTAAATCACTTCAAATCACTTAAGTTTTATTAAAATCAGTGACAGCATTTAATAATTGTGCATTTTAATGAAAATGCTGATGAGTCTTGTATAATTTTGAGTTAACAAAACATTTATATTTTGTGACTTTGGACTGATCCGGGAAGAAAATGCTAATGACATCTCACCAAGAAATGTTTAGCACCCTGACATAAAAAAGGACTAACTGTTATGGTTCTCCCCTTTTGAAATTTTGAGTTTTTAGTTTTCAGTTTTTGCTATCAAAGTAAGTCTGTTTTGTTGATCTTAGGTTTATTTTTCATTTTGTGTTATATTTAAGCCAGTCTTCAATTACTCTCTGTTTCCCCCTTGTGCCTGTCTCCTTTCCCCTAGCTCCCTTAGTTTCTGGAATGTATATTTCTATATTCAAACCAATCACATGATAAATTCCCTGACCTAAAAAAAAGGATTTGCCTCACTCATCTGTTTTTGGGTCGTCAATCAACCTCACCTAGGGTGGCCAGATGTCCGGCTTTAGGGCGGACAGTCCGGATTTTCATTGCACTGTCCGGCGTCCGGCGCTGCACCCAGCCGGACGTGTATTAGTCCTCCTTTACCCCCAGATTCCACATACTCCGTCAGCGCTCCGCCCCGCTCACGTACGGAGTACTTGTCTGTCATGTAAATCAATGAGAGCTGTTCCACATCCTCCGCTCGTCACCGCCCACGTACGTCTTCTCCGTCCTTCACCGTCAAAATACGGAGCTGAGCTATTTTTTGCTCCTCTCCGGTCCGTCCAGATCAAGACCCGCTATTGCAATCGCACCAAACAGAAAAAAGAATGTAGAGAAGACCCGGTTTGTCAAATTAAATTATAGTAAAAACAGATCGGTATCTAGAAATTAGAGCATAGTTTGTATATATTCCCAAAAACTAAGAGCAATTAATTAAATAATTGGATGCAGACTATTGGTGCTTCAACAGACCAGGAAGAAGTTGTGAGATTCTAGAGTGAATCTCACAACTTTAAAAGAAAATTCTTATTGCAGGAATGAATGAAGAGATGATGAGTTTGGAAGCAGAGAATAAACAGAGTTCATACAAACTATGTATGATCCTAGTTATCCCTGTTACAAAAATCCACAACAGAAAGAAAATATTTGGGCAGAAACTGAACATCTGCTGGATGATGATGGGGATTTTTTTAATATGTCAGATTAAATTAAGCGTTCACAGGTTTTATACAGGAATGAGGAACTCTAATTTAATGCTCTTTTAATGCTATTAGAAATAATTTTAATGCCATCAACAAGTATCATGTACACAAGTTATTAGTTTACATGAAATAAGGAGCTGTAAGCACAGTTCCATGACTCGTTTATATATATATATATATATATATATATATATATATATATATATATATATATATATATATATATATATAGATATATATATATATATAGATATAGATATGGATAGATAGAGAACATGGTGAAATCATCTTTACTCTCGACAGGCTGCAGCCATGTCATGAATTCCTCTTTTCCAGCCACTTTTTGCAGTTTGCATCGTCCTATTCTCTAGCTCTTTCTCGAGCTTCTTTTCCAAACAACTGCTTTATGATCAATTGCAGCAGTTCTGCGCAAATTAATCGTGTTAAAAAATGGTCACTTTTTAAACACCACAATGTATTAAATAAATACAAATGCTGGGAACCAATTCTTTTTTACATTTCTTTAATATTTTGTTCTATTCAGCTACACAAGCATCCTCTTTAAACTACTAAGAATTGTGCTATAAATGTAACTTTACCCGATTCTTATGTACACCTTAGTAATTTATTGATATGCCGCACAATGTCCTCCTTTTTGGTGCTATAGAAATGGCCACCCTAACCTCACCGCCCTTGTTGACACTAACTTCTAATTTCAAGGTTAAAATTTTGCAGCTAGGTTTTTACCATGGAACATTTAATTCAGTCACCTTTCTGAATTAATGTCACACTTTATTGTTGGTTTAGCACAGATTAAATTGAGGACATGCAATGTGTCCCTAAAGCTCTTTTTACCCATTAGATGAATAACATTGATGGCCCCAGTACTAATTTCATATGACCATTAAGAATTAGTAAACATCAACATTAATGTTTCTCAAAGGATTATAAAATCTAATCATGATATAGAGAGCATGCACAATAAATACCAAGGTCATGTGAAAAATTAATTTGTGTATAGCAAAAGTTTTAAGACAATGAGTTTTCATACTAAAATGTATATTTGTAAAACAATTATCTACCCATGCCCAGTGTCTGCTGCTCTGCAAAAAATGTTTTATCTGGCTAACATAATTAGTCACACTCCTCAGGACTGGCGTGTCAAGCTAATCTTTTTAGAAATAAGTGATCTGCTATCTGATATGTGAAATCAATCATGTGGTTAAATGTGCAGTTTACTAATGGGTGTAAACTCCCCACTACAGGAGCAGTGGCTGCATAGGCGGAAATAAATGCTAACCCAAAGAGCTTTGGCTGGCAGGTACTTAGAAACAGCTTTGCAGCCATGCTAACAAGAGTTAAAGAGATCTAAAAAAATGAATGGCAAAAATCTTACTTTCGTTTAATTGCATTTAATTTTATTTTTTCAACATACAGTTGTACTCGTGGTTAAAAATGGTGCTTTCATCGACAGCTGACATAATATATTTACTTCAAGCACATTACAGTAAGAGATTTTAAGAGGGGTAAAAAAAACTGCTTTAAATTTATAACACTATCAAATTGAAATCCTGTAAGATTAATGAATAATAAATAAGAAACCTGTTAGAATGTTCAGTAACAAGCAGGCATGAACAGAAGATACTTGCCTGTTATTGATTAGACTATATGGATAAATTCAACAATATTGACTGACGGACGGACGGCTAGTTTTCTTAATGTGTTGTTTCTGTTGTTACAGTTGGATATTTTACCAATATATTCTGTGATTGTTCCATTTACAATGAATCTTGAAAAATAATTGTATTTTTCATATATATATATATATATATGAATTAGGAATTATCCCAGTATCAAGACGTTATACTTGGAGTTTGCATGTTCCCTCTGGGTTCCCTCTGGCCCCCTTCCACTCACTTCTGCCTGACTTTGAGATTAATGGTCCTTAGATATGAGTGTGTAGTCCTTATGTTGTCTTGTGTTAAACTGGTAACCTTTCTAGGTTGCACCTTGATTTACACCACTTGATGCCAGGAACAGGCACCAGTCCCCTCCTCATGCTTCCTGGCCAGTGTTAATTTCAACTAAGGCCATTTAGGTTTTCTGTGCAGCGCTTCTTTTGATTTCTTCACTTGACTTCCCCACTCTCTTTGGCCTTTTCTGACAGATTCTGAACCATATGATAAATAAGCTAACCATATCTACCCTTTCCACATTAGCACATGCGGTTAAAACACACGAAATCAAGGTATAAAAATATAAGTATGGTAGACAAATGATGCAACTTGAATAAAATAAATATGTTTTTGGGGGAGTTTGCTCATTTTACAAGCTGGTGTTTTACAGCTTTGCTGTTGAGCAAAGCTGCAATATATGATTTTATTTTTTCTTGCTATCACAGTGAAAAATAACGAGCTGAAGTTGGCAGGTATTTTTCTTACTTTCATACAGCTTTAATATACTAGCAGAATGACTTAAATATTAAATGGGAATAAATCTCAACCATGGATCAAGTGGCTAGGATTTTTTTCTTTATTCTTGGATAAATTCGTTTTTTTAATTTTTTAAGAACATGCTCTCAAAGAAAAAACAAAACAAAATAAAATCTCAGAGGACAAAAACAGAAGAACAAAGCAATAACAAAACATCTGTAAACAAACAGAGAAGGGAACCTTCTTTAATAATTTTAGGCAAATAACCCTCCATTCAAAATAGCATATCCAGCCAAAGCAGTTCATTCCTATCATTGAATCAGGCAACCTTGGAAGCACTTTAAAGCTACTTGTATATTTTCCATGTTACAGTTTCTAAAATGTAAGTCACTTGTTTCAAAGTTTTACTTCAACCAATAAAATAAGTTTTTTTAATTTTAAAAAGATCAACAGAATAGAAAAGATTTTGAAATCAGTGCTCAGTAAAGATCACCATGATGCCAGATTAATGTTAGTATTAGCTCTATGTTGGAAAAAAAAAAAAAAAAACATGAAAACTCAGTGGGGAGAAAAAAGTTGCCCTTTTAAAATTTGTGATTTAAAGCATATTCTATTTAGTCATTCTATGTGACACTAATTCATTTGCACAAATATCAAATCTGCCCATCTGAGGGCAGCAACTTAATGCGTTTAGGCATCTAGAAATGGTAAAGAACCAGTTGACTTTTTCAGCCACAATCAACCTTTCGGTTTCTCTGAAACTGAAAAACTGAAAATTAATATCAAAAAAGAAAAACAAAATGTCTTGCAAGCAGAATTTGTGATGATTTGAAAGGTTTTGTGGATGCCATAGGTCAGGAAATAATTGGTAGGCTATTTGGAGATGACATAAAGGTAATAATAGCTTGAGTATCAAAGCATGCAGAAAACTATTACTGGAGGCATAGCATGCTGACCCTTAAGGAAAATGGGCTGCAGGAGCAGATCTTAATCCAAAAGTAATCCTTTGGCATGTGTTAGAATAGGACACTTGTATCACAGATGTGCAGCTGACAAATCTGCACCAACTACATGATATGATTATTTCCATATGGACATCAAATACATTAGAAATTGTTGGATTGTAGCAGTTTTTTTTTTTTTTAGAAAGAAAGAAATTATGTTAAACCTGGTAACAGAGGAGTTACCAGGTTTTATATAAATTATTCCTTTATCCAAAGTTATACATTTGTTTCAAGAGGAATTGTTACCATTTTAGCCTCAAATGCAAAACCTGACAATATAGAACTACAATGAAATAATTTCTCTATCAAAATGTTTGTTGCTTGGAAGAAAAAACAAAACAAAAACATTTTTATGCAGTTGTTAGTAAATGTGTTGTGCAAGTTAAATACTAAATTGTTTCTGCATTCCTGCAGCAGAAATAACATAACTTAAGGAACAATGTTATAAACTTCGTTCCAGCTATGTTATTCAATGTTTCATCCTCTGTAGAAGAGCTACATCTAATAACATTTTTGCTTTCATCTCTGCTTAAATAAAATGTTACTCGATGCTTAATGACTGAAATGACTGTTGGGTAACTTTTAATGTCAGTGTTTGCTGTCATCCACTTTCCATTATGCAATCCCTCTGTATTCTGCAACTACTTTAGTTAATTGGGGTGGGGCATTTTTCTCAGATCTGGGTTCTGACTTCACAGCTAATCAAAACAAAGCACATATTGCTGGGAAAACAGTGACCCAATGCAGTGCATAACATGCCTGCTTTTCAATGCATATTGTAGTTCTAAAGTGGTAAGACACTCTTGTGAGAATAAATTCATTAAATCCTTAGTGGTTGTCAACCCTGGGTTTGCAGTCAGTTAGCATTAATTCTGCTTTAATGACTAATAGGTACAAATGAGGCCAAATATATATTTTTTTTCATGAAAGGGATTCGTTGGATGCAGCAATTTCTTACTTAGATAACAATACAGTGGTTGCAGAGCATCAGCATTACATCAGTAATGTGTTTTGATTCAGAGAGAGCAGTTAGTATCAGTTCAGTACAATTAACCTAGCAAGACAGCCTAGTTTTAATTATCAGCCTAGAGTTGATAATTAAACTACACTTTAATGGGTTAAGCTTTAAATAACCCAATACTTACCACACACACATCTACATACATGGAATGGATTTAATCTTCTCATTAACAAAGATAACTTTACTAAATTGTTGCTGTCAAAAAGTCTTCCAATCAAACCCAGTATAACATGTATACTGAGAATGTTTACCAAGCTGAATGAAATACATTTAAACAAATTTGACCCAATGTTTTACTTCAGATATAACAGAAACATAACTGGAAATGTACCTATTAGACTGTGTAGTTCAAATGCCTCATAAAAGAAAAAAAACAGAAGAAAAAAAGGAAAGAAACAAAAAAGTAGGGAATAAATATATATGGCATGGAAATAGAATAAACAGGAATTGTTGAAGTGGTTTAAGATTTTATACTGCATACAGTATGATATATGTTTTATTATGTCTCCTTTACCTTTCCCCTAAAGTTAAATTCTCTACACACAGTCAATTAATGTCTTCATATTGTCAGATAATAATGGACTGAATGAATCAGAACAGAAGCCACATTGAAAAAACATCCTTAAAATTAGTAAAAATGCCTTAAAATAAATTTATTTACCATTAATCTGAGTATGAAAATACAATGATCTGCCAATGGAATGAGAATTTTTACCCTTAAAATAAGATAATTAGATATTGCCCACTTGGAATAAGAGACTGTCATTTTCTTTTTCTTTTTTAAAATGTAAATTGTCTAATTCCATTGGCAATTCTGCTTAATTCAAGAGAAAAATGCAGTTATTTTAGGACAAAATTACTTGTTTTGATTTACATTTTCTGCAGTGCAGTAAGCCTTGCTATCTGGCTTGTAAGTATTATTTCATTTCCATGTTGTTTTTATAGATATTTTTTATGTGGATTTTATAGCAGAAGTGAGTATGAGAGATAAAACGTGTTTGTCTAAGTCTGTCAGAGAGTCTATGTCAAAACAGATTGAAAAGTGTACCAGTTTCACAGTATATTTCTAGATACATTTATCATCAGAAAAAAAGACATTCTATAGTTTAATGGATTCAGGATTTAAAAAATGCTAAAATGCCTACTTTGTTGGTTTTTTTCCATTTGTCCTTCTATCTTCAAAAAGAAAATATGGCCATTGCAGAAAATTGTGCAGGCAAGAAGGGAGCCTACACTAATGAAAATTAAAGCTTGTTTTTCTTTTTCACACTGCCATTATGTAATTATATTTTGCAGTGAGCTTGTTTTATGTATTCCATACCAATTTTACATAATTATCTATCTTTTGATATGAACTTTTCTTGGCATCTATGTGCACAACACTTGTTGAATGTGTACAAGTGCTATACAAATGTATGGGTAATGACCTACTAATAACATGTCTTATTCTCATGCTGCCTTAAGTACGAGTTCTGTCTACACTGATGAGGGTTCAGTTATGTACCATAGTCCAAAGTGCTTTTAGTGGCTGAGGTTACAGGTTAGTTTGTTTCTGAATATTTCAGCTAATAATTATCTAACCGTTTAGGGGCTCTTATTGACTGTAAAGAGTATAACCTTCATTTTAGTACGCACATAATTTCTATCAAATGAGCACATCATTTATAAAATCGCAAGCATTGGAGAAATAATTGGGCTTAATTAAAAGATATGTATAGTTATTGATTATAGTTTTTAATAGCAACAAAAAAGTAGAAATTACACTACATTACTTACTCTAATGCCAGGATATGCATTCTTGATGTTTCACAAAATGCCCTCCATTCCTTGCATTGAGTCACAAATAAAAGTGCTGTTCACATACAAAAGCATTCTTTACCAGATAAAAACAGTATGAAGGCAGCTTTACCATGTTCCTAACGGAGCATGGTGAGATAAATGTAGGTCTTCAATAATCTGTGTAGGTCACAGTTAAAGTTGTTTTTAAGTTCTTAATTACTTATCTGACTATAGATTTATGCAAGTAATCCAGGATCTTTTCTTTTTCTCAACACACAATTATCTGTTCTATCATCTTTCCCATTTTGCATAGTAGCCGAGAGAAACAGTAAAACCAAATTTAAAAGTTTTTTTTGTTTGTGTTTTTTTTCATGCATAAAACAATATCTAAATATTTTCAATATAAGACAATAAATATATTCAAATGTTTCAGTGTGGCGAGAAAACTAAATGTTAGCGCTTCTGTTAGAGGTAGAAGGTAAATGTCTCTGATACTGTAAGAAAGAGGTGAAGATTACTCAAGTTAAATGGATTATGAATGAGGTGTGCCGGTGTGTGTGAGTGCATTTCAGCATTTTAAATGATCCGTTTGCATTTCAGAAGGATGAGGAGCTGGAGGAAGAATAATGGGCTCCACAACATTTGCCTGTCAACAACAACTGCTGTCTCATGTAATTGACCAGAATGTAATCACATTTCCCACTTATGAAACACAACCGGTATCGATTTCCACTGATCGGCCTTAGCTTTATGACAGGAAGAGTGACTAATTCCAGTCTTCTTGCTTTACTGCTAGGAAAACATGCTGCCAGCTAACACCCATGTAAACATCTCCCGATTAGTAACAGAGTGCATTACAACAGCACCAAGTGGTCATAATGTTATAGCTGATGGTCTCTATTTTACAAATAACCAAGGTAAAGCAGATAAGCAGACAGGACGTTAATGTAAGCAACATGGAGAGTGGCACCTGTGTTGGAAAAAAAACAACTAAAACCACCATCATGTTCATTGTTCCTTTAAAGATCACAATCAAAAACGTGTGTTTGGCCATTTTAATCTCTTCAGAACAGCTTGGTGCTTAGGTAATGTAGCTCTTTGATAAAGGTAGAACACTAAGGCCCCAAGGGTTATAGCTAGTTTGTCATCATCACTTACATTTTCTCCTCAGTAATCCTTGGAGTTTTAAACGCATAATTAATTAATGGAAAACACTATTTCAGGTCTGTTGTATTGATAATAGTTGAAATTATCTTAAAAAGCATTCAAACAGAAACAAAGGATCATAAAGAAATTGCTTTCTAGTTTTACTGAAATTTAGGAAAGCGGTTCATTAGGTTTTTTGTCTAAATGATGCAACTTACAAACCCACCAAAAACCAAAAAAACACTAAAGCAACAGTTTTTTATCGAGATTTGATATATTGAGATTTGATACTTTATTGCCAGAGTTTAGAAACAGTGAACTCAAAGGATTTTTTGCTTTCTTTATTATCCTCTTCCATGTAAGATGTGGTAAAATAAAATGTGGTCCCCATCAAGTCAAGTTGTTTAATACTTCCAGCTACTTTAAACCAACAGCTGATAACTATAAATATTTTATGAATGTAAATAGCAGAAGTTTTGTGTAAGTTTGTTTTTTTTTTCACTGTAATTTTCTTTTTTAGGTGTGTCATATGTTTTCTATTTTCAAGAGTGGCTGAGAGAAATTGGCCTCTGTGTACTGACGTATTTATACCCCAAGGCAAATGGAAGTCATGGGACACTAACTAAATGTTCTTACACACCCTTATTAATTTAAACCAACACTGAAATATACATACACATTTTTTTGCTGTTTTTATTCTATACACATATATACTCTAGATAGCCTAATATTTGTGAATCCAATGATTTAGTTAACTGTTTTGTTAAAAAGGATCTTTCCCAATTGAATTGTGCACAGCTACAATGACCTTGGAAAAGTGACAAGTGCAAGGGGTGGCAGCATCATTTTGGGTGTTTATTTGCAATAAGACAGAGTAGCGCACTATTGATTAGATTAGATTTGCAGAAAATGACATCATGTTGAAATACAGAAGTGACATCTAAAGACCCCTGCCTAATTGAATAAGCACAAATACCCTGTGATAATATAAAATAATCATAAGCATGCTCCAATATTTGTTCCAAAAAAGTCACAGAGAGAAAACAAAAAGGTATTTGAGAGCCAGACTAAACCAAAAACAAGTGATTTGTTTACACCCTTTCTAAATGAGAGAATGTCCCAAAATTCTACCAAAGCATTGTGAAAAGCGTGTGGAAAGATAACCTAAAGGTTTTATCCAATTTATAAGGTTAGAGGGAATTCTGTTATGTATGGATGAAAGGGATGTTAACTCCAAATGATAATAACAACCGTATTACCCGTGAACAACAATACAAAAAAAAAAATATACATATATATATATATATATATATATATATATATATATATATATATATATATATATATATATATATATATATATATATATATATATATATATATATATATATTGATTTAATATCATTATTTACTATTATGCATCTTTGTATACAGTGTATCTTTGTATCTACTGTACTTATCTTGAAGTATAAGTGCTTCGTGGCTGGAAAAAGACAATGTTTTAGAAATGAAAGGTTGTCTTTAAGAAAATAGGAATGACAGAAATTGCCAATCACAATTTTTTTTGGTAAGATTTATGCTGTAGCTTTATTTAGAGCCTAGAGTGTTTAACAGCTGAAAGGTGTGAACCAAGTGATCTTCACACGAGGAGAAGTATATGTATATGTGCTCATAGAAACTATAAGAGAGAACACTAACTTTGATCAGTTATGTGTAACCCTACAAAAAAATGAGTGTACAATTTGATGCCAGTCTCTCCCATTTTTTCTTTAAAAAATGCAATAAATCAAAATTTTGTTGTGTTCTTTAAGGGCAAATCATGTTTTTTTTTTACAGGTCAGATAATTGAATACACAGAAGCACATATTTTCAAATGATAACAAAACAATTAAAACACACAACAACTCAAAGATTTTAAATAACGTCTGGATCAAACAGTTTTAGAGATTTATTATTTATAGTTTACTTAGACACATTGCCTGAATCATAACAATTTTAATGTAAATGGAGTCCAAGTAGACAATAAATAGAAATACACAAAGGTAAAGCAGTATTGATCAACAGAGATTCTTTCTGACATAAAATCTGTCCCAAGGGGTGAAACACAAAGATATATTTCACAGGCTGTAAAGTAAACCAGATAAAATGTTTCCAAGAGTCTGCTTACTTCTGTGTGGATTTTAGACCAGAACATTAGCCTCTATTATTGCCCTGTTCCTCCCCATGTAGTCTCAGACTTTGCTAAATGATGCCAGATACTTTCATCTAGATAGACAAATAATACATTTTTTGAAAGGCTTATTGAAATTTCCTGAAGACATGTTTACTATATTTTATTGTTAACATTTACAATCTTGAATAAAATTATTGAAACATAAAAAAAATACTGTCCTTCAATTTCTTATGCCATAAAAGCAGTTTGTTAGGCAGCTTAAAAAGGTGGTACAGTTGTGCCGTTGCCAGGGTTGACAGGTTCTTATCTGAGCTGTGATTTTATTTCTTAGGTCAGTAGCTCATTTAGTTGTTCTTGAATCATTGGTGCTTGGTACCTGATATCAGGGGGGTTAATGGTGGTGCCCTCATCTGACCTTGAAACTTCGGTTACCATTGACATAGCTTGCATTTGTGAAACTGAGAAAACCGCTGCCGTTTGTGGAACCCTGAGCAACTAGGTGTTAAGGTGTTAGTTCAGAATGTGGGTATTGAAGCTTCCATAGTGCCTTTTTCATAACCACATTGGTCAGGGTTACTGGAGAAGTAGCATTCCAATAGTGCCCTATTATGTTCTCGTATCCATTGTCTTGTTCTGTTTCTGTAATGTTTAGAGAATACTTCTGCAACTGTTAATATGTATGGTGGTTTACTTTTACGGAGCAAGGTACTTTTAATTTGTCTGGAACAGATTTCTTTTAGAATTTTTTTTTTTTTAAATAAAGATTCAAAATAAATATTTTGCTTTCTAAATTATCACTTAGTAAATTTTCTGTTTTGATTTATTTGAATTACTAGTTTGCATTTATCATTTTTTTAATGGAAGGGTATGTAAACTTTCATGCACAACTGCATATAAACTTATCCTAATTTTAATCGTTTTTTCTATGTCATCAAATGTGTTTATTGGTTGGTATTCATTCCAGCTAAATTCTTTCAAAGCCTGAAAGCAATGCTGAGGGTAATTTACACACTACGCTCAAAAGCTTCCAGAAAGAGTGCATCAAAGGCTGTTACATCCTGCTGCTTTTGTGCTTTAAAACCTTATCTTAAGATGAAGCCTAAGCATTTTCCATAAAAATAATCTCTGTATCTCTGTTAACCCACATATTTCATGCCTGATAAACACATTTACCATATTTACTCTTTAATATCTGGCTGACCGTAACTTCAACAAGACAACACAGAGGGTCTGGAATTGACAGCTGACCCTTTCTTGTGATAATCCGAGTCATGTGAAGCAGAGTACATGCAAGGCAGAGATGAACAAGATAACACAAATCATGAGTATGGATGGTTCACTGAGTTTTGCAATTAAGAAAAAGGAAGTTGTGAATTACATGGTAGGGGAACAGCAGGGCACGATACAGTGTGCAGACTGAATCTTTTTGAGCTGTAATGCAGTGGAATGTAGGACAAAGTGCAGACTGTCAATTTCATGCTGTGAGACTCAGACCAATAGATCAATCTCACCTCTGTGCCAATTAACGGAGGTCTTACAGACAGAGTCTTATCATGTGAAGCTCCCTGAAAACTTCACCTGATCAAACTGCTGCTGAAAAATCCCCAAACCCTAATAATGTCTGATTTTAACGGAGCAGGCTGTCCAACCCAGAAGGCCTGTATCTGAGTGATGAGTCAGAGCTTTGTGGTCGCTCCACTTTGCGTCAGAATTATATGAGATGTAGGTCGCAGGAAAAGGGATCTTCAGCTTCACTGAGAGGCTTACATTTTTCATTTGATCCAAAGCTGACTTTGAATTGACTATGAAGTCAAAGTTACGTACATCGTTTCCTTTTTCTGGTAAAATAAGCATCATGTCATCTCATAGGATAAAATTGAGATATCTGCTGCCATTAGCATTTATTTTATATGTAAACTGCTTTCGGGAGATATTTTAGCCTGGTTAAATCTAAAAGAATCAATTTAATAAAATGATTCCAGAAAAAAATTTACTAAATTAATTAAATTAACTTTACTACTAACTACTGTACTTAGTGAACTGTCTCACCTCTGGATCTTTAAAAAACATTATAAAGTCTGCTTTGGTGGCCTTCCCAAATGAAATCATATGGACTAAGCAAAAGATACTTTAATTTCATATTTTAGCATTTAATCAGGTTTAATCAGCTTAGGGATTCAGGTTTACTACCTTCTCCCTGAGTTTCTCAGCTGTATGGATCAAGAGTAAATCAGATAAAAGTGAGAAGATATCACCATTTTTTTAAATAATTTTTTATTCATAGAAACTCGGTAAATAAATATATTCTGCTAAATTAAAATGAAGAGACAGCCAACCTGTATATAATTTTGCAAACAAAATTTTTACAAAGACACTCATGATGATTATTAGTGTTTTATTTTTGCATTATTCACCAAACTAAATGGAAATCTTCAATAAAGAAAGCACAGACAATGGATTAGGTAATTCCATGGAAAAGGGAAGGAGTGTGGTGACCGAACCTTTATGACTTATCATCTAATAAGCTATACTTTTCAGGGATCTCTAGATTATTACATTATTTTGAGCTAAAACTGGTTTATATAAAGTTTCAGAGCTTAACCATCCTAAGGCTGTCTTAAATTAGGACTTGAGATAGTCATTTGTAATCCTGATTAAAACTCTCTCTTCCTTTCTCCCAGACTAAAGAATCATGATACAGAAGTATATCCATCATTAAACGTGCTTGTTGGAATTTGTAGTTTTTAACTGAATTCTAAACTCCAGTCTTATCGTGGGGGAGATTACAGAGCTCTGTTCAAACAGCAAGGCTTAGGTAGATAAAAAGAAGAAATTTAGCTGCAAAAAGGCAAGAATGGGGGATTCTTTTGTGTTTCTGTACTGGACTGGCAATCCATCCAAGGTGTTCCCCGCCTACCACCCATAGACTGCAGGAGATAGGCACCACCCCCAGCCCAAACTGGTTTTATTACAAATGTATGAGATAGAAGAAGGGTGACGAACGACAGTGTGTCCAAATTTTTTTTTTTGGGGGGGTTTTTGTGCATTTATGTATATGCAGATCATTTCGTAATGTCCAAATGGTGCAATTTCATAAGTGGAGGATACAAAAGTGTAACATTTTACCACATGAAAAGCGGTTTTCCAAATCGTAAACACAACTTCGGCTGAAGTTTTTGTATCCCTATTTGTATTTTTTAAAGTCAGGTAAAAAAAAAAAATCTTACATGCAAAAATATCTGAAGGCATTGGTGCAACTCCACAAGATGGAGAAAAAAATTGTGTGTCCATCTAAATATATTAAACCGTCAAAAATACCAAAGGTAGATAATAAAGAAAATACCTATGCAGGTGGGCACGAGTAATGCAGTGGAATAGCAATCTTTATACAATTAAAATTTATTTATTTTTTTATAACTGAACATTTGCATATTTAATTTGTAATTTTTTTTTACTGGTTGGTCTGAAATAACTTTATTTATTCATGCATTCACTCGTAAATTTATTATTTAATTCATTCCACTCTAAGGTGATGTAGTTGAAGATAGACGAAGAGATAAACTCACAACACATGCCATCTTAATGCACTTTACAGAGCACTTTAAACATGTATATATATATATATATATATATATATATATATATATATATATATATATATATATATATATATATATATATATATATATATATATATATATATATATATATATATATATATATATTCTGATATATCAGAATCAGAAATACTTTAATAATCCCAGAGGGAAATTACTTTTGTTACACGCTCCAGTTACAGTTTTTATATATATATATATATATATATATATATATATATATATATATATATATATATATATATATATATATATATATATATATATATATATATATATATATATATATATATATATATATATATATATATACACAACCAACCGCACAGGATAATAAAGAGAAAAATATAAATTAAAAATATATCCACACATAGCTATATGTGTATGTACACATATATATAATCAGTCAAAGAGACTGGATAAAATGTTTTCTAAACCCAACTATTGCATCACATCACTAACTTTTCAGAAGTCAAAAATCCCCTTCAGACAAGAGTAAGATAAATATACCCTCAGAGCCCACTTTTTAGGTATAATTGTTACCCTGTTGCCAAGGATGTAATGAGTTGGAAATATTTTCTTAGCGAACCTCGAGCTCTAACTAAACAAACAGCTAAACATAATTTAAACACCACTTCATAGCTGAGAATTGCTGCTGGCCACGCCCATTCCTTTATTGCCATATTTTTCTAATGGCTACTTTCAACAGGATGATGCACATTACACAGATTTTAAATCGTCTAAAACTGGCTTCTTGTATTTCAATATCCACCACAATTTCAAGGTCTCATTCCAGTAAAGTGCATTCAGAGATTAACCTCCTCAATGCACAGTCAACAAATCTGCTTCAACTGCATGATATTATAATGTCAATATGCAGCAAAACACCTTGGAAATGACTCCTAAATCTTGTTGAATCTCTGCAATGATGAATTAGGGTAAAGTTGCTCCAACCTGGTGATAGCCAGTTTGGAACCACTGCGAGCTTACAGTCAAGAAATATTTCACAATGACAATCTTTAAAATAAGTTTTTGATTTATCAAAAATCTTTAGTTTATTTGTGGAAATTGTAAAGCTGATTATGAAGTTCTTATGGATCCCAACAACATTGCATGTTGTTAAACTAACTGTTTGCTTAACATGTGTAGATGCTTTTTTTATGTGTTGTCCTGTGAGGGGACTTTAAAGGAAGATTATCATGTACTGTAGATATGCATCATGTCTACACTACTTGTACACTAAGACAAACAATGACAGTCTGTGTTCTACCCCCCTAATAACAGTGGGCTGTTTACAGGGTGTGGATCAGTCAGGAGAGGGGGGGGGTGGAGGGTTCCGTTTATGCTAGATGCTTTTCATGATAATGCTCCGTTTAACGCTCCTGATCTCAATGTCTGTGTTCCCTCTTCTACAATCCACTGGGTCACACTGAGTCACAAGGCCGACCAGTGATGACAATGGCATGTTTGTGCGCAGGCTGAGCTATGGGCTGCCCATCTGATGTGAAGACATGAGATGGCTCACGGTAGACAAGTGAATACTCATATCTGTTTCCCCGCCACAAACTGCATCATGTATATCAGAAAGGCTGAAGTTACATGTCACTAATCTTACAGTAAGTGCAACCCATTCTTAAGTGAGTTATTAATTTGTGTCTCCACAGATAAGATAAATGCCTCCTTCAGCAAATGGGAACTGTGGGTCGCAGACACATCCAGGTTTCTTCAAACCAAAAGCATGATCTGTTTATCTTTTATTTAAAACATGAAAAAAAGTGGATGCAATAACCTAACTTTGATTAATACATCAATTGATTTAGATCAGAGCTGTGATGACAAGATAAGAAAATTTGTTTAAATGCTAAAAATAGATGTTTCCATAAAAAGCCCAATTAAATAATGCTATGAAAAAAGCATATTCTGCTACACTGTTTTTGTTTTTCTTTTTTTTATGAGATTTTTTTTAAGGAATTTAACAAATTTTTTGATCAGGCAAAGATAACTTACTGATTCTAGGGGATCTTTAGAAGGAGTCTGTTCCCTCTATTATGGAAAAGATCTAATTTCAGTAGAATGAGGCTAGGTTAAGAATCTTTGGCCATTAACTCATTATCTTAAGTTTATGCACATGACAAAGCAACCTGATGATCCAAAGCACATGAAGAACTCATATGGCTTTGGAAAAAAAAAAGAAGGTTTTAGGATAAGTGACATAAATTCTTGGTTTCAAATTGTTTGAACAGCTGTTGCTACCAACCGGGCAAAAATTTGTTGAAAGAACATTGTAAAGACGACCTGATTTATGTCCAAACAACATCTACATTTGGTATGAAAGTTAAAGGAGAAAAGCCGTAAATTTTCAGATCATTGAAAAGATAGGTTTGCAACGTCTTTTCAATGTCTTTTATTGGATTAAAGATGGACAAAATCAGACAGACGAAACACAGCCCAATTTTCAATAATGATTTTAAGACTTAATCAAGACTATGACAGACCGACCAGATTAAGACTAAAAAAAAAACGTCTGAAGGACGTCTGGTGTAGAGGGTATACCCTAAAGAGGCCTTTCATACCCAATAATCATCCAATGAGAATTAATCCAATTCTGCAAACAAGAGCAGGTCAAAATGCTACAGCCATGTGAAATACTCATTTCTACTTAGCCCCCTCAAACCTGCATGCCCTCAAAAAAAGCCCTTTTAATTTTATAAACTGTTATTATAAACCAATCTTAAAATGTGCTACAAATTGCCCAGAGTAGACACTTGTCTGAATCATGCACAGAGATGTAAAATCCTATAGATCTAACGATCTATGGGTAAATTTTTCCAAAGCCAACCTTGCCAGTATAAAAGGCCACAGCTAACCCTCATCTTCCCCCTCTCTCTCTCTCCACCAACGCCTTGTTGTCATATGACCGCTGTTATTTGTGTGCAATGGAACACAAAGTTTCACTGTTAGTCCCCTCTGCTCTGCCCTCTCATCACTCAGATTTGAGAGCTAGAAGTAAGGCCCTCTCGTTCTCCAGCCACAGGAAAACAGACAGGGCCCTGTGTGCAACTATCAACAACGATTAGAAAGGAGGGCAAAGAGACAGGGAGGGATGAACTGAGCCCATGTTGTTTTTATGTAACACTAAAAGATAACCTAATCCTCGCTCGTCGAAACAGCCCCCACCCATCGCCCGTCGTAAGATTTAGTTTGATTCAACAGACGGTCCTCTTCATGGAGGCTTAGCCGTTATACTGGCTTGTAAAAGTGTTCATTTTTTCAAAGAGAGATTTCCACATTATTTATAAATACAAATACAAAAAAGTTGGTATCACATTTGCTTTCACCAAGCAAGTACCTAATAGAATCTCCTGTCATTTCAGTTACAGTTTTGAAATGCATCTCGATAGTGTTCTTTTTTTTTTGTTTTTCGACGCCCAATAGTCAGTCTTACTATTGTATAGAAACTATATCTGTATAAGCTTCCATTCTCAGGCCAAAAACTCTAACTTGGTATAACTCTATACTTTGACATGGGTGTTCTAACACATGACTTTGATCCAAACTGTTGTATCATTGCCTCAACTGCTTTTTTAAAACTGTTTTCAAATGGGAAGTTCAACTCAGTCTTTTTCAGACATTTTCATTTCTGCTTTTTCAGTATTGGTACTGGGTGTTTTCAGCCCTGCTCAGGAGTTGGTATAATCAGAGATGAGTAGGGATAAAAACAGCCATTACCTGTTTTGAAAAAGCAGTAAAAGAAACATTAAAAAACTGGTGGGCCGAAGTAGAGCCAGGCCAACTGAAGCTGGTGGAAGAGCAGCATTTGACAGGCTTTCCTGTTCCTGGAAAAACCATACCAATACCATCATCAGAGTTGCGTAGAGTACCCAGAAAAATAAAGAAAATAAAAATTTGTCATCCAATAAATTACCTCAGTAAAAGTTAAAAACTACTTTGAAAAAAAAAAAAAGCTACTTAAGTATTGAGTATACAAAGATACAAAGACCTTATTTAATGTTTAGAAATGATGCAGACAGACAGAGTTTATGAGCAAGTTCGGGAATTTTAAAGACTCAACTGCCTGAGGATTAAATTAAATGTTAAATATAAAAGAACAAATTCATGACTAAGAAATATTTTTACTGAATCCAATATTTTTCTACACAAAACTTAACAAACCAATCCTTAGGGTGAACTGTATATATGTTAGGACAGTGTAAAGAACTTAACTGATTTTTTACCGTTTACTGTATGTTTACCTGATCTTGGAATAGTTCAAATTACTCATAAAGTAGTCAAAAGATTTTACAGTAGTCAAAGATTTTACTTAAGTACGAGTACCAATACTAAACCAATATTACTCAGGTAAAAGTATAATGTAAGGCTCAGTAAAAATGCTCCTAAAAGTATTTTTTTCTTTCTTTCAAAATGTAAAGTAAATGTAACGGAGAAGATGTAACTAGTAACCACCCATCTCTGACCATCATGATGCTGCTACCAATATGCTTCCTCATATGGGGGGTGTGTTCAGTGATTCTCAGTTCTCCACTATAGCATTTGCATAATATCGGTCAAGCAATTATATATCTGTCTCACTTTAGGCAGGCAAACACTTTCACATGTTTGCTGTGGTTAGTTGCAGAGCATGAAAGGGACATCTCAAAGCATTTTTTATGTAATGGCTACGATTTTTGAACAGTATTTATGAGCTTAGCCTGATTTCACAAAAATGTTCACTTCTTCACTAACCTAAAAAGCAAATTCCAGTGTTAAATATGTCGTTTCAAAGTATGTTGACTCTTTTAGAATTATCACAACAACAAATGGAGTAAGATATACACTATGTGGACAGTTAACTCTACCCTAATTCAGAGTGGGACCAATTGCATTAAGATTGGTTTCAAATTTAACTCTTAGAGTTTTGCTATAACACTGCGTACTAAAACATGTGACAGCCATTTCTGAAAATGAGACTTTGTCCCTGTACTGGCTGGGATTAGAGACTCAAAACAAACACAGATGCTGAGACAGCTATATCAGAGCAAAGGGCTGCCATATCACTCTAAGTAATAACAATCCTCTCTGGGTTTTGAAGTTTGAATGATTCATTTGTTCTGAAAATCAGCTTTAACATAATTCTATTCTTAGAGAAATGTCAAAGATTCCTGAGATAATTCTGCCCCTTCCTCCTGAGGAAAAAAATGACATCTCAGATTAATCATTTTATTAAGTAGGTTGCAGAGGGAACTAAGCTTTGGCCCCCTGGCACTTAACTGTAATAGAACTCAGCTTAATTGTCCAAGCTGCTGGTTTGCTCACCTACGAGGTAAAAAAAGGCCCCAAATGCACTGGTCTGTGACATTAAACTCCTCTGTACAGGAATTGTTTCCCCAACAAGCTACTGCCAGTTCAAAAACCCAAGTCTGTCAGTTGTGATTATGTCTCAGAGTTTAATGGGTTTGCAAGTAACAAAAGTGGTGAAATGAGGTCAACTCAGCATATGGTTTGACACACCAGAATTGCAACATGCTGTATAATACCAGTGTAACAGAAAGACGAGAAATTTGCTGATTGTTGTGGAGTAACGGTTGTTTGTGTACTGCCTGTTTCTTCACTTTTGCTTGCAAGAGCTTCAGATAGAATCTATCACGACATGGTGACAGGTTTCATAAACCCTCATGAAGCGAAGTCTAAAACATCCAGTTGACTTTTGTGGTCACTCAGGACTTATAATGTATACACATTCTAAGTAAAGAAATCTGCACTTGGTCAGGTTTTCCTTTTTAGCAGTAATTGCTGTCATATAAGCGAGGAAAAGGCAGCTGCATTCATGAGAAAATTACTACGCCCTCTGTTAGTTACACATACCTAACTAATGACTAAAATCAGGAGTCATTTATTGGATAGGATAATTAGATTAAAAAAATATGAGATGCCTGCAATTTAATAGTTTATTACTTTAAAAAAAAATAGTATTTTTATAAGTAGTGCTTGAGAGTACCATACACTACCAGCAGCCTGATATTTCCTTAAAGTCATCGGCTTGTTTACACACTGCTATGAGACGATATCTAATTTCTCAACCAGCATGTATCAAAGTCAGAAACTCAAATTGTGCTTTAATGAACTTGCGCAAGCTGATTCTCATACAATAAAGTTGAGTTCATGAGTGAAATTAAGCAATTCCATCCTCTGCACACCCATGAATGGAGGACGTGTCTAATAGTTATATAGGAAGGACCATTAAGGTTTAGGAAATTAGAATTTAATCTGGAAAAGAGGAAGTATGGGATTGCCACGTTTTGCTGGATCTTATTTTTTTTTTCTATTCTTTCTACCCAAAGATTGGTTACACACATGATGCGCCTTGCCTTTATCCAGTAAAGAAGATGCAATCCCAAACCTTGAACCTGCCTGCACCAAAACCATTTTGGTATTGATGGAAAGGAGCTAGCATGTTTTCATAAGCTCGATGCATATTCAACTCTGCTGCTCAGTATATGATTGCAATTTTCTCAAATGCTGCAGGGGGATTTCAAAGGGTTTACGATTTACTGCCAAGAAACATTGTTGCAAAAAAGGAATCAAATTCCCAAAGATCATTACCTTTTGTGTAAAGTTATTTTATTATTATTATTATTATTATTATTATTATTATTATTATTATTATTATTATTATTATTATTATTATTATTATTATTATTATCATTATTATTATTATTATTATTATTATTGTTATTGTTATTGTCATCCATCTGTCATTTTTTGTACAGTTGACATGGAGCTGCCAGTAGAGTTTTTTTTTTTTATTAATTGTTTGCTTGGTATTAGTTTACGTTAAGTTATTATTGTAAAATGCTGTTAGACCTGTAGAAAATGTGATTTCACTTTAATTTTGTAGAGAAATAAATTACCAGAGTAAAAGCCTAAAGTACACTCAGATAAACCCCTATTTAGCAGATTTTAGCAATGTAGCATCCAGGCAAGTGTGTCCCTTTACATATATTGAAGAGCCCAAGGCCCCTCCAGCCCCCTAGACATACAAAATCTATAAGCAGAAAGGAATCTAGGTTATCATTCTTGTATAAAATAGATTTGTGTTGTTTTTTCATAAGTAAAAAAAAAAAAATACACTCAACTAATGTATCTTGTTATCTATTTAATTTGAATAACACTACATCATCTTGAACTTCCAGGATTTAGTTCTCTATGTATCACTGCAGTGGAGTACAACACTGACATCCAGACATGCACGATTTTTATGCGTGCACTCCAACTTTCATCAATAGACTGCACTGGAAAAAATGCTGCTACTACCTACAAAACAAGCTAATATTTCTCTCTAGTACTCTAGAAAGTAGCGTAAGTGCTTCACGCTAACACGTGCTATGAACCTTCTCCATTCATGTGTATTAATGAAAAATATGTACATACTGTGCTTGCGATGTTTTAACGCTAAAAGTAGTTAGCAACACAGCAATTAGCGGCTGGCTAGCTCAAATGGTAGGTCACCCATCCTGCAAACAGGAGGCCTGGGTTTGTATCCCAGCTGGGGAAAATGAGCTGCCAGTGTGGGTCATTAGGCAAGATGCCTGCTGATGCCTGCTTTGGAGAGTGGCGGCCTAGTGGTTGGGGCATTGCGCTTGGAATGAGTTCACGCCCTAGTCCCACGGACTGCCACTCTGGCAAAGACCCTTAACCCCACACTGCTCCCCGGTGTCTTACAATGGCAGCCCACTGCTCCCCAAGGGGATGCCTTAAACGCAGACAGTTTATTTTGTTGCTCTGTACTAGTGGCAGTGTAATGGCAGTTAAAAAAATGCAGGAAATTAGCCAATTCCACTGTTTGTTGGATTTGAAATGGAGTCGCCTCAACAGTAAAGTCATTTTCAAAGAAAAACTCCAATTTTCATTAATACGGTAGGTAAAAAAAAAATAAAACTGAGCGTCCACAGGGTCATGCCATAGCATCTCACACTAATTCTAACTAGGAAAACTGACTTTGTTCATCTAAGAAAAGTACCTAATATATACGAAAAATTAAAGCTAAGTGAAAGTGAAAACATGAAAGTAAAAATTTCCATTATGAGTCATTTTTAAAAACTGTAAAATTAACGAAAATGAAGAACTGACAAAATAGCTGTTGGCCTTTGAGTGCTCAACTTTTTTATAAACTTACACTAAATTAAAAAAAATAACTTTATAGATGTTGTCCTGCGATGGACCCTGAACAGGTTGCCAGTGTTTCCTAGGGCAACAAAGAGACACACAGAGACATACAACCATGCACACACACACCTAAGGACAATTTAGAGGAAGCCGGAGTACCCGGAGAGAACCCAAGCATGCTCGGTTAAAATATGCAAACTCCGTGCAAAAAGGTCCCTGGGCCGGGAATCAAACCCAGAACCTTCTTGCTGCAAGGCAACAGTGCACAAAACTGCCCCACCCTGCAGCCCAATAAAAATATCAAGGACAAAAAAGATTGTTTGCATGCTAAACAGACAACATTGACAGGCCAGTGTATATTCTGGCTGCTGTGTTTCAGCCCACAGACTGTGCGTTTATTCCAGTAACTGATGTGGCCACAACATCCTTTATATGATGGCACTGAAAATGACCTTTGGAATTAATTTTGCAAATATTTCCAAGAAGGGGACTACATTAATAATATACTTGACCTCAGTTATGTATTTTTTTTTTTCTTCAAAAGTGCACTGACATGCTATTGTATTTAGTGTGCATCAAAAGCAAAAATGATCTTATTGTGTGATCCACTGGCAGCTGAAGCAAACAGTGTTTTGGATATCAAAAGCTTTGTACTGTCAGTGTAGGTTTTCTCTACAAGGAAGATTGATATAAAAAGCCTCCACTAGACATTGGCTGGTGTGAGATTTAAATGCTATGATAACCTTGAGTAAAAATGCTATGGTTTTTAGTCTCACAATATCAACACAAATATTCAAAAAATAAATGTATACCATGATCTACTTGTGGGTGTTCACAATGGTCCAGTGGTTTACCTTATTGACATGTGATGGTTTTCAGTCCTGTTTAGGTTCTACATGCTGTTACTATAGTTTTCTATAGAATGTCCCAGAGTAATAAAACATCCATGTTAACTTATTTTTCTTATCTCTAAGTTAAACTTAGGATTGAGCGTGCAAATACATGTCTTTTGTGTCTCTCTGTGTTGCCTGATGAACTGGTAGCCTGATAGGGGTTTTCCTGCATTTTGCCAAATGACTACTTGAGATTGAGACTAGTCCATCTAAAACCTTGAAGGAATAAGCATCTGCACCAGACAGATATTTTCTCTAAAATCTTTAATCAAATACAAACCTTTTAGGTTGCCAAATGTAGTTTCAAAGCATTGTTACTTTGGTAAGAATTATAAACAGGGTTCCTTTAGTTTCCATATCGCACCAATGGTAAAAAGCCAAAATTTCTCCTTTTTTTAAGGAAGAAATTATTCTGTAGTAGCGTTCTCCAATATCTGAAAAAACATTTCATTTCAAAACTGCTCCTTAAAATTGTGACTACAATATTAAATTTGATTTACCCACATTTATGTAACCTTTTGTTTTCTTTCACTACATCATAATGACCTCATCACTGCTTGTGAGCTTCATAATCATAGCTACTAAAAATTGTCAAGTTTTGGTATCAAGGGCAATGAAAGTTCATCTAAGATGCCCAAAACATTATTGGAATGCAGAATTTGCATGCAATTAACTTTTTTAACCAAGTATTGAATCCAAAGTGACATTCGGAGTTACTTTATGCCAAAAAATGCTAATTTAATAACTTTGTACAAAATGACTGAAGTTTGAAAAGTGTCAGCATCACATTCTTTTTCTCCATACAGCTAAAAATATAAAAATAGCTTTATCGCCACTTACTTTTTATCTCAACAATAAAATGACTTTAAACTGTAACATCATGGCTAGCTTTACCTTGTTGAACATTAAAATACTTTGGTTGCCAGTCTTGGTCCCAAGACTCTTTTTTTAATCAGACCTATGGATTTTACCTAGATGATTAATATTCCTGTCAAGTCCCAGTTTTCTCCTAATCAACAGTATCCCAGGAGCCTCTGTACAGGTGTCCAGTATCTCAGATTTGATGGACTCATTGAATTAGGTTGTGTATTCCTCGATCATTGTCTTGATTCATGGATGCCTCGGGGCCTTAGTTCGCCTCAGGTGGATGGATCTCTCGCCAACTCATTTCGTGTTCTTTCTGTGTCACATGCTCAGCAACGCCGTCTTTTCATCACCTTAAAATTATCACAACCAATCCTCCACCTTTCTCCCCCTCCCCACACCCTCCTACCTCGCCTTCTCATCTTTTCAATATGTGCCAAATCTTCGCTTTCCTTCTTTTCTCCCTCTTGCTCTCTGCTGCATCAACCTCTGCCCCATCTGCCTCCCTACTGTTACCCCCCTCCCCTCCAGCCCCTCAACCGCTCCCTTGCACAAGCTCTCTCTTTTTTCACCCTCTCTTGCTTTTTTTCGAACGTGTAACGCAAACACACGCACACACAGTGTACACAAACACACATGTTCTTCTGGTGCCACACAATAAATCACAACCCCCCCCCACTAAAAATAAAATACACCAAAGCTCTTGTAAAGCACAGGATTTACAGTAGGTCTATTAACAGCTGGACAAAAGTAAACCACATGGAATCTGGTTCTAGGAGGAGATTATTATTCATCGATGAAATTTTACTCCCTGCAAAAGCAAACGCCGAGCTGCACTTGCAAAATCCTGCAGATATTTCAGGGCCTGGAATTTGTCATCTTATGCCAAACAGCTCGAAAATAGTGCACCTTTGTTATCTGGTAAAGCCCAGTTGTGCTGAACACCTGATTGTGTGATGGCGGGTTTACCCTCCTACCCCCCACCTCCACCCCACCCCACTGTTTGTACAGCTTATGGCCTGGACTGATCACATCCTCGCACACACGCACACACATGCACACATCTTTACTGCATCCTCCACTTGTCCTACATACAATATTATATAAACTAATCACTGTATCCCTATTAAAGCATTCTATAAGAATCAAAGATGCTGCAGGGAGATTATGAGTCAAATTGTAATGTAAGATAGCAGCGTCCATTGGCACTGAGCTTGGAGGGTGGAGGAGGGGATTGGCCAGCCAGCCTGCCTTCCTGCCTTGGTGCCATCTCTGAATATCTCTTCAACCATTTCATTATTTTGCTTCAACAGAATGGCCACAGTGAGATCCCATGGGGTAGATAAGAGAAAATGGCACATTGAGCTTTGCTTACCGTCAACTCAAGCTGGCATCCGTTTACAAAAGGATACTGCAGACAAGCCTTGCAAGAAGAGAAAAGGCTCAGTGCAATCCACCTTCAGTGCTTCTGCTCCATCTTCTTGTCGTCCTCATATTCAGTACACACAAAAAGTACACCTCTCTCTCTCTCTCTCCCTCTCTCTCTCTCTCTCTCTCTCTGTGTGTGTGTGTGTGTGTGTGTGTCTTTCAGCAGCCCTCTTCCTCTGTCTTATAACCGTCTGTGTTCTGTATCCTCTTTTGCTTGCTCCAAGGCAGTTGAGACACTGCAGCAATGGGGGTGGAGGGTGTGTGTTTGAGTGTGTTGAAGACAGAGAGGCAGAGAGAGGGAGTGCAGGGCAGAAACAGAGGGAGGAGTCAGAGAGAGGGAGAGAAAGAGAGAGTGAGAGAGAAGAGGTCAGGATTAAATCATGAGAGTGACAGAGACGAGGGGGAAAACACACTTTGATGGCTTCAGCATCTTCGTTTCAGCTCTGATTCTGGTTGAGGGAAAGCCTGTGCACATTAACAGTTTGGCTGAAATGAAACCGCCGTCTCTTTCTTGAGGGTGTCATATTTTTCATGACGGGGCCTGCAGCAGGTTTGGTTGTGATTTCATTGATGAGTGAAAAACATGCAGGACAGAGAGAGGAGGCAGGACACAGGGAGGGAGGGAGGGCAGGCATGACGACAAAGGAATGGGAGGGGGATTGGATGATGGTGTAATGTGCTGTTTCCGTGCCAACTGTTTCTGTGACAGTGGGACCACTTCCTTTATTGCTATTGGCTATACCCAGGAAATGATAGAGGCTCGAGCAAATAGGGCAGCATACTAAGGGGTGGTTCCCCCTCCAGAGTGCCTTACCATTGTATTTCATCTTAAATTAAATATATCTACCTGAATGAAGGAACTGAGAGAACATAACGATCAGTTCCTCTTTCCCTTCACATACCACCAGTGTGTAAAGAGTCTCCTCCCTTATTTATTTTACCGAACATACTCAAATAGACGGTCCAGCAGATTGCTCGAACTGTGGTGTAATGCAATTGCCTGAACACCGACCCTAGTGTCATAAACTACGAGATAATTAATCGGCTGAAGGCCAGAGCAAGTACACATCTGGTGGGAGTAAGCACCTTGCCTCACACTGACCTTTCATCTGGACCTTTTTTTAAATATTTGGAAAGCAGGTGGTAATTTGGGCCTGTGATTCTTTCCCTGCCACAATCTTGTTTACTTTTTATTCTTTTCCACTAAGTTCTTCTTTAGGGAGATTTGATACCACAGATCCCAGTTTTGTTCAAGTCTGAATGCAGAAGTAACGACTCCCAAAACAGAGTGACTGAAACTTCAGTACTCTGAATCACATATACAAATCTACCACATCCCTATAACTATAAACAACACTAGAATTCTAAGGTAAATTTAAAAGGGTTGCTATAACAGTAACTTTAATAATACTCAAAACAAACCATAAAAAATGTATTCAGAAGCATTTACCCTATATGACCTAGCTTTGTCAACTTAGTGTCTTTAGTTGTTGACATTTCTCTTTGGAACGTCAGACCTTGGACGAGGTGCCTCAAAGATCGGAGGGGAAATCATTAGGTGGGAATTTATACTTGGACATGAAAGGTAGCTATCCACTTTGCACAGTTTCTGAGTTGTAGGTATGATAACATTTTGTTTATAGTACAGGTATGTTTGTGTATATTTAACTGCAAATGGGTGAGGGGTCGAGCTGCTATTTTGCTTGACTGGTTTTATTGTCAGTAGCTAGTCATGTAGAAATTGTCAGTTTATTTCATCTAGTATAGAATAGAAAATAGAATAGAATAAAAAATCCCTGTATTGTCCCACAATGAGGGAAATAAATTCTGGTGTTTACAGCAGTAAAACAATTACAGAAAAAAACAATGGTCACAGAAATCTGGACCTTAGAAAAGTGTATAAGAATAACATAATAGAGAATAGTTAAATAATAAACAAACATAACCCCTTACGTTTTTGCTGCAAGACACTGCATATGTCGTTATTAATGTGCTGTTTACATTCACAACAACTTATTTAAGAAACCCCAATAAAATGAGTTGAAACATTTACATTACCATTTGGAATTAATAAAGTATTTTTTATTGACTGATTTTATTGATGTATAGTGCCTAATGACCACTTAAGGCACTTAATAAGAAAAACATATCTATTTTACATTTTGTTCAGGAGTATTTTAGCTGGATACTTCACAAGCACACATAAAGGCAATATTCCATTTAATTATGTTAAATCACAGATTTCATCAAGTTTCTTTGCTAAAAAACAAAACATTTTGACAATATTAAACAAATAAATCTTAGTTGCCATTTATCTTGTTTTTTTAATGCACATATGTGATTTTAAAAGGCACCTTTTTGAGTTAGTCTTTGCAGCATAGCTTCTTTAAAATATTGCCCTATAATATACATGGCTCCCAATTTCTTGTTTGAAACACTAGAGGGTGAAAACTGATGATTTTCTTGACAAATAAATATATATAACAGGATGTAATTAAGGTGTGGCTTCTTATCATTAACCAAGAAAGTGATAGATCTTGTTGATGCAAAAAATTAGACTGCTCTCACCTGTCAGGTACAGGCTCTCTGCTGAAAACAAATTTTGGATTCTGAAATAGTTTGAAAGTCAACTCTCAAGCAAAGAAGAACACAGAGCGGAGGAAATAAAGTTTATGCCAAACCTTTGGTAGATAGTGCTAGGAGTCAACCACAGTGACTGACTCCTAGTACTATCTATCACTTTTTATTTTTTTCTTTCAGTATAATAAACTGACAACTGAGTTTGGCCTTTGAAAACCAGTTTTTGCCTTGAAAGGTTCTCAAAACTCCTCTAATGTTTGGTAAACAGGCCTCTGACTTTTATTTTTGGTCGTTTACATTAAAGGTCACTTTCCACCCATCAATGAACATTTCCTATGACTGTGAGACGAGTCTGAAAACTACTCATATCACAAAACTTCAAAGATACTTTATATGAAAGTAAACACAGACCTCGTTTATGTTAGCTGTTCAGCTGTTCCTCTCTGTAAAACTAAAGCAGCTTGTAAATGAAAGCAAATTCAACCCCATTAAGTTATTAAACACGGAGTACCTATGAGCTGCTGAACTTATTTTATTATTAAAGCACAGCAGGGGGATTCCTGAAGCTATGTGTCAGACTTCAGCAGCCGCAAAGCCTTGTCTGTTAAATAACCTAAGGATACAATTAAGCAGCACTTACTTTTGCTTCCACTTCTTTCTCAAAGCGGCCTATGTTACTCTCTTTTGACCCCTGCGTCCTCCTCAAGATTTCTCTATCCCTTTCTGATTCAGTCGTAACCTTCACCATCCCTTTTAGTCTCCTCAGGGTTGCTTCTCTCCCAGCTTCCCATCTCCCTAATCCTTAATCCTGTAGAAATCGGTCAGGCAGAATGAACCAGCTTTGATCACACTCTTAGATCAAGCTTGCTAATATTGTCAGCGCACCCGGATCCCACAGACAGAACCCGAGACCCCAGGGGGAGAGCTTCAAACAGTTGTTTCCCTTCCCCCGGGGAGAGGGCTGAACAGTCGCCAGTTGCATGTACTGAAAATTACAACATTTTACTTTTTTATATCTACAAAATTCAAATACAAAATTGTTGGTTATTATTTGGAATTGGGTGGCCACATGGGAGTGACGGCCTAGTGGTTAGGGGCATTGCGCTTGGAATCCAGAGGTTCTGAGTTTAAGCCCCACTCCCACAGACTGCCACTCTGGGTCCCTGAGCAAAACCCTTAACCCCACACTGCACAATGGCAGCACACTGCTCCCCAAGAGGATGGGTTAAATGTAGAAAGTTCTTTTTGTTGCTCTGTACTTATGACAGTGTAATGACAATGAAAAAACCTGAAAAAAAAGTACATGGTTTGTCTTTAGGTAAAGCTAAAGTACTTTTGTCTATGCCAGTTCTCCTAACTAGTGATTAAACTTTAAGCGCATCTAAAATGTCCAGTCAGACTGGATGAAGAGCAGAGCAACTGAGAATATAATTTTTCAAATTCTGCTACAGATTCCCAATTTGACTTAGAACACATGATTTACACATGATATACAAAGTCATATTACTGTTTGGTGTTGTTTTCCCGTTGGTGAGCAAACATAAAATCCAGTCATAACTGTTGTGCAACCACTAAAAGTATTTTTCTTATTATCTCCCATTCATGTTCCCATCAACTCTGAACAGCTTCTCTTTCCCTCGTGTAGAAAGAAACATCCTCAAGGCATAATACATATTTTAGTGTAGGGGTGGTAGTTTACAGTGATACACTGTGTTAATTCTCCACCACATGTATCTGCATATAGGCCAACCATTTCAGCTGACCAAATATGTGGAATTCTTTTTCCTCCACATATTTATCATCTCCCCTGTATTGCTAGTAGGAATCTTTAAACAGTACTTATTTTGGCTTTCTTTCAACAGTGGCTTCTTGCCACCTTTCCTCTGGGTGCCGAACTAGCAAATGTTCTGTCAACAAAATCTCCTGTTTAAGCTGTGGATATCTGCAGCTCCTTATAGATAGTCATGATGCATCTTTGCTGCTTCTTTGATTAATGTTTTAAATCCCCTTGCTGTTTTTTAATGTCCCTGTCTTTTTAGGTTTTCATTTTAGCCATTCTGTTTACACAGGCTCACTCTATTTTGTAATTGGATGTTCTCTGAATACATCTTTTTGCACCAGATCTGATTGAAGGAATCACTGTTGGGTTGAATTCAAATGCACACCGGTTTAGGTATTAGAAGTTGAACATTTTTAAAAACCTGTGTCCTTTTAACCGTCATCTAAGGCATCTGCTGCACAATGAGGTCTGTAAGGCTGCCTGGATTCAGCAAAGTTGTTCAGATCTCTTTGCCTACCTTGGATAGTGTTCTTACTTTTTACTAGGGATGCACAATATAATCGGCCCCCTATCGGTATCGGCCTTTATCAGCCTTAAAACTGAATATCGGACATCGGCCACCCCACCGATATTTAACCCGATATTTGATCAGCTTCTGAGTTTCTAAAGTCTAAAAAAAAAAAATACTACTTCTTCTTCTTCCTCAAAAACTTCTTTTTTACAGACTTAAAACCTTCTAAAGACGAAGGGAAAAAATATTGATACATTAAAATATCACAATATCTTCATATGCTGATATATTGCCATTTAAAAACACCATAGCAATCTCATTTACTAATGAAATATTGCTATATATCATTGTTATGCTACGAAATACCCCGAAAATTCATGAACTTTTGCCATATTTTTATATGTTGATATATTGACGCGGTATCGACCTATTTTACTAACAAAATCTCACAAGAATTTGCAAAATATCTCGAGAGTTTGTAACGGAACGATGAAATTTCACGAGATTTTGAAAGTAAAATAGATCGATACCGCTTTTTTAAAAATCTATTTGATATCAGCATATGAAAATATATTTGAGTATATTAATTAAGTGTCAGAAATGGATAACAAAACTGCTATTTTCAATGACTACTTATTTTTATCCAGTTTTAACATCAGTATCGATATCGGTTATCGGCTACATGAGTCTTAAAATATCGGCATATCGGATATCGGCCAAAATCCCAATATTGTGCATCCCTACTTTTTACCGTGCAAAAGGTGCAGAAATAGGAGCTAGGAACAAGATGTAGGAGCTGCAATTTTAGGTAATTGGATAGAGCCGATTCAGACAGCTTTCAGCCTTACAGACATCATAATGCCGCAGACACACAGATGAATGATGCTGCCCAAATTGATACTACGGAAAATAACTATAAAAAACGAACTTACACAAATGTTGTTACTAAAGCCCTCCATTACCAAACCCAAAACATATGAGGGTGAAGTAATTCCCCTGTGTAGAGCATGAAACGGGCCTTGAAAGTCAGCCCGAAACTGACCCGAGTCCGAAAGAAACAGGCCCGTGCCCGACCCGGCCCGTTATGATTGACAGCTTCGTAGAGCCCGACCCGTTTGCAGCCCGACATTTTTCAATTGTGCGCATTAAGGGCTAATCTCCGTTTCACTTCTGTAACATCCATTTTGCATTCATTTGCATTCATCGCGTATAGATCGAACGTTATCACATGATCATTTATTTGCCGCGCATATAACGGTTTAAAGCCAGAGCCCGGCCCGGCCCGAATGAAATAATAAAAAGTACAGCCCGAACCCGCCCGAACCCGGCAGGACCTCTCGGGTCCCGTCGGGTTCGGGCTAATATTCCCTGCTCTACCCCTGTGTCACACACTGTTATGATTCTGCACTTTTTGGTTATGTTTATGCTTTCTTTTTTTCACTTAGACATTCATTTATGTCATTCTGTGTTTAATTGGCTTAATTTCCCATTTTTGACATTCTTTTTGTTTTTCTGGTTGTAGTTGAGTTCTTATGTATTTCTTGTTTACACTATTTCCCCCTTGTGCCATTCTCCTTTCCCCTTGCTCCCTTCTAGATCCTTCTGACCACACCTGCTCCCAATCAGTTGATTACCCCATTCTTTGTTCTGTTTGGCATTTATATTCCTCCTTTGCAGTTACTGTTTGGATTCTCTTCATTCCTTCATTCCCTCCTTGAACTATGTGTTCACATTTTCATCTGTTCCTTTGTTCGGTGATAATTTAAATAATTTTTTTTTTTTATTTATGCTTCTGTTGACACTAGTCCTTATTAAATCTGCAAGAAACCACCTCTGCTTCCGTCTCTGCATTTGGGTCCTTCAAAAACCTCCACACAACTTGACACACACAGTACAGCCGTTTCTCAATATGCGTTCTTGTGCGTTCTCATGTGCTCATGAAACGTCTTCAGTTTCAGTCACAGCACTGTTCCAATTAACAAGAAAACAAGACTGAGAGTGGACAAAATCCCTTGATGTTGTTCTTGGTCCTCCCTCTTTACCAAGCATGCATCAGAGAAGACTTGTGCTTTCTCAAGACTGACAGCTGTCCCAGCATGCACCACGGCGGCAGCAGCTTAATGCGGAGCACTCACAGAGTAAAAAGTTTACTTTTCTGTTGACGTTGTTCTACAAAACTACATTTTTAGATCATTTGAGATGAGATTTGGGAAAAATATACTCTCAGGCTTCACCATATGTAGGGCAAAATCACCTTCCGAAAAATTTCAGATGTTGAGTGGACGTGGTTAACCAGCGGACCTCAAAGGCTAACCTCAGCCAGGGCTAAAGTTACGCCATCTGCAGCAGCCCTCTCATGGAGTAGTCGTGTGAACTACCGCTTGCTCGGATGGTGATTCTTTTTTGTTTGGAAAAACATTTATTTGTTTTGTGTTTATCTGACTGTGTTATGCATTATTCCCCCACTAAATGAAAAAGTAATAAATTATTATTATCTAAAGATGATAAATAAAAGGAGATGAAATGCAGGTCCAGGTTTGCCTTACATGTTGTGATTTTACGAGCATGCCTCTGTTCCGAGGAAAACAGATTTGTTATGAATGCTCCTGTTCTCCCATACTTCATGTGTTCTTGTCAAGGGTGTACTTGTGAATTGAGAAACAGCTTACATATCGCAAAATAATTTATTTTTCTTCAACTCTGTGAGGTGGGCTGTGCTTATACAAGCAAAGGATTGTTGGCAACTGGCAGCTAGGGACATTAGCAGGTCCCTATGCTAACTCAATGACACCAGGAAGCATACTGTTTTCCTTTCGTAGCACCTCCTAACAGTCAGCACTGTACAGATAGCATTCATGATAGCAACAGTGGATTAACTTCTACTGTGACTGAAGTGTCCTTACCAATTTCAGGTTTTCGGATTGAGCCTATGGCTTCACTTGTGGTCCATCTCATTGAGGCAGACCATTGGGCTAAAGAAGATGGAAGTCGGCTGAAACTTCAGTTTGACTTGACTCTTGTTTATTCTGTAAGGTAATAGATAGTAGCTATGCGTAGATTGTATTAGGCCCCGTCCACACGAAGTCAAAACGAACACGAAACGCTAATATTTTCCAGAACGTTTGACGTAAAGACGGAGATGTAAAATAAATGTGATTGACCACACGAATGCATGAAAACACTGCAAAATGTATGCCAGGCCTGTAAGTGGCGCTGTGGTGCCAAAGCAAAAATAGGCGAAAACAGGCAACGAAATGTTGAGAATGCACAGTAATATTTATACAACAACCAAACCGGAAAACCCCTGCGGGTCCATTTTCGTGGTTCAGTCAAATTCAGGTGCTGAACTATGTCGTCTGTATTGCTCTGTTCTTCCTGGAGATATTCCAGAAGAAGAAGATTCTGTTGTAAGCCCGACAGCAGGGTGAGTAGCATGAGCAGCTACCATTCAACACAGTACGGCGCCATTGTTGTTGTGATACTGTGTCGCGCATGCGTGTTTAGAGGCGACACTATGACGCATGCGTGTAAGAAAAAAAATGCGGTTAGAGCTTAAAGATGGAACCGCGAAAACGGCGTTTCAAAATCTTCCCACTCTGAAGGCTTAATAAAAAAAAGATCGTTTACAGACCCCCGAAACGCCAGCTTCGTATGGATGAGAGGCTGGTTTGGTGAAAAATTTGTGCGTTTAGGCCAGGGTTTGACTTCGTGTGGACGGGGCCTCAGTGTGTATTTGTAAAACAACTTTTCTATCTGCTTGCTATCTGTTCTTTGTAATACTCTGTTAAAATTATATTGTGCAAGAATTCCTGTCATCTAGCATTAACTTAATCAGAAACAGTGTCTGATTAAGCCTAATGGCAAAAGTTAGCTTTACACATATTTAGGCAGTACAATTCACTTACTTGTCAAGGAGACACATAGTAACTCTAGCACTCTCTTTTAAAATCATTCTCCTACATTAGCTCCTTCTACCTGGAGAGTGCTTGCCTGATGCTGGGGAAGATTCTCAGTGATCCAGGTCATAGTCCCCCCAGACCCGATTAAGGGGCGGACCCGTTCATCTGGTTCAATTTGATGTTTTCTAAGCCAAAACAAAGCTTTGCTTTTGGTCCACTCTCTAAAGCCTCAAACTTAACACTATTTCTGACATTTTGAATTGAAAAGGCTTCCTGGATGAGAAACAGAACTTGGAAACAAAGTTTTAGGGATGGGTTACCTGATGTTAACCTCTTTTTTATGAATTGTCTGTTAAGTTCTCTTTTCACAATCTTGAGGGTGGTGAAACCGTTTCTTGTGCTGCTGTTGCAGTAGTGCATATTTTCAGCAGCTCCAAATGACTACCACCTCTTAATCAAATAAAATAAAATTCTTGATATCATGATTATTATGGAGGTAATAATAAACCAATAATATCATGGAAATGCAGTCATCGATTTCAGGCAGTAACAATTTGCCTCATTTACATTGACCTTTTGAAACAGTGCCGATAGTGGTCCGAGCAAGGCAACCAAGATACTGTTGAGTGTAAATGGCACACAAACTGAACCGAATCGCACTAAACTAGTACTATTTCATCAGTAGGGCGCGGTTCAGTTGAGGCTTGGTACTGATTTAAAAAGAGCACATGAAGTGACTGCATCATCTCCTTACAGTCAGCCTCCGTAATCATGAAATGTCAGACATTCATAAAAACACTTGCTTCCCTACCGTGCCACAAGATTTCCAGTGATAATTCAGCTTAGTAGTGTGATGAACTTCCACGTCTGTCATTTCCTGTGTCTGTAAGCCCTGATTAGACTATTATTTGTCGTATTCACTTCCCAAAAACCGACTCTGTCGAGTAAATTCACTAAAGGCTTCCTTCCTTCTTCGCCTGACCCTGACGAAATATCACAATTATAACCCAAATAACTTTATTTGCTTGATTACCTCATTCAATCTTAGAGAGCAGTAGTACCATAGATCATCACTTGGAGGCGAGGAACCGTGCTAGTGTGATGTGTAAACGGTCGTAAAGAACCAAGCTCAGCACAGTTAACTGATTCAAGCTCGGCACAGATCGGTTTCAGAGGGTAGTGTAAATGAGGCTATTGTTATACAAGGTCCCTTAAAGACACCCCACCCCAACCCACACCCCAAACATAACAATTGGTGGTGTCATCCTATCCTATCTGAGGGTATACAAAAACAAATGTCTACAGACCTTCTCTCCACAGGTGACTTTTTTACAACTTTGAGTTGGTCACTTGTGCACAATCCTCCTAACTTATAATGAAGGTGGTGGCTGAGACCAGGGGCGGAGCTAGATGGGGGGCCAGGGTTGGCCATTGCCGCCCTTAGCCAAACATTGGCCACCCCTACCATTTTTTCCTTCTAATACAGACAGTGGCAGCAGCAATACTCTGAAGGGGAATATTGAAACTTATTAAACATTTAAACTTTTCACATATTAACAACCACTTGACAACAGAAACACTGGTTAATTATGCATATCAATATACACACATAAAAAAATTATAAATACAGACTTCATGCTCTTTTCAGAACTAGATTTTGAATTATTTGGGGTAAAAGAGAAAATTTTGTGTCTCTGTAAGTCATCTAAGAGTCTTCAGTGAAATCATAGATAAATAACTACTTTAATAATAACTTAAAAATTCAATAAATGTGGACATTAGTACATTTGAATATCTTTTTTTTTTGTAGAATAATTATTGACAAAAGTAGGTAATGACAATGTCAAATATTTTCACCCCAGAGCTCAAACCTGAAAGAATTTTGTCCACAATACTTTTAATTTACACAGCATAGATGTTTAAATATATGCGTCTATTTGTTAGCAAAGGCTGCAGGAAAGTATAGTTGGTCTTTATTTAGTAAATATTGATGTTGTGCTCGTTCGTGTTTGAACAGTGTAGATTTACCCTGAGGGTCTTGTGCCTTTCGGCCACCCCTCAATGTAAATTGGTTATTGACTGGCCACCCCTATTAGGATTTTCTGGCTATGCCTCGGCTGAGACATGACAAAATATGGAAGTTCTCCACTGGTGTGAACACTTTTCCAGGACATCTTATTCACCTATTTACAAAAATGCCCTGCAGAAGAAACATAAACAATTCATAAAGCTGTTATCTTCGCAGAAACACATCACTGGAGCTCTTTGCAGATCCACAACAATGCTGACAGTGTACTCTCATTTCCTCTCAGATCAGTTCAAAAGTGTAAACAGGTGCTTTAAATCAGCCAATCGAAGGAAGTGGTATGCAGGACCCGTCTGTAAGCAGGATGTAGTTTGACAGCTTACTGTTAAAACTTAGGCCACCTGTTTCATATTCTCCATCCCTCAACTGAAAGTGGCAGAATTACTTTTCTGTTTCTCATTATTTCGTTGTTCTTTACAGCAATAAGGCAAGGCACACAAAGAGAACTGCAAAGCTTAAGATGAAATCTGAAGTCATATGAGAAGTCTGTGGACATGAATGTGAGCATTTATAATTGATACAAATATCTACAGGCAATTTTTTAGTCATGTTTGTTCTTTTCTGTGCTGTCTACATAATTCAGATAGCCTCTAGTGACCTCTGGTGGCCAAACTAATGTGATACACAATGTATTCACTTTTTTGATATTTAACAGAACGTGCGGATGATAGAAGAAAAACAAGATTAAACAATATAATTTGGCATGAACAAAGTCTTATATGATGTAATAGCAATCTATTAAGCTTAACATTTTAAATAAGGGAAAAATATTCGTTTTTTAGATTTATCTTATAAAAGGAAAATAATTAGGCCTAATAATCTGATTCACTGGTTAGGTAAGCAGCTTCTTAAAACCCTTTATTATGTTTTATTGAATCAATATTCTCTGCAATTCTATCGGATACAAAGAAAAATGTGAGAAATCATAGTACTACAAAGTTTGTTTGGAGAGATAGACTTTGGGGATGAGGGGGATAAGCTATCAGCTTTGCTATTGGTTTTTTGTGATACCATTTTCATATCATGCAAAATATGTAACCTTAAATTTATTGCTAGTACATCCCAGTTTCATCCATTCATATTACCAACCTCTTTTAAGGGACTTGAATTCAAAGGTCTGAGTAAATTATCCAAATTTTTTTTCTTCTGGCTGACCAACTTCCTTGGCTTTTTGGAGGAGTAGAAAGAAGATCAATGTGTCTTCATGCCAGCTGAAAATCTTTTATTCTTACCAAGTCTTGGGTTTCCCCTGGGGTTTCTTTGTGGTGAGTTGTGCCCCAGACAAAGCCAGTTGCAAGCTAGATGTGTATTTCTTCCCACCTCAATCTACAGATAAACGAAAATTGAAGCCCTAGAAGTTATTCAGTTCACCGTCTGACATTTGCAATTGTATGCCTTTGTATAATATTCACATAGGGTGAGAACTGTGAATTATTAGATAAACATTTCTGTCTTTACCATGGCATTAACATAATCTACCATTAAGGTTCCTGCTCACACCTTCATAAGTGTCTAATCTCCCAAGATAGAAGGGCATGCTTTTACTTGAAGGGCCCATTCTGGGGCTGAAATATTTAATGTCCATTTTATCTACTGAGCAAATCATTTATAAATGAGGCAGAAAGGAAGGAAGGTGTAAAGATTGATGTGCAACAATGTTCCACAAGTAGTACGACAAGACAGTGTCTTTTCTTGTGCACTTGCCCTGAAAGGAGTTCCTTTATAAAACTGTGTGAACTTTACAGATTTATTGTAATATTACGTTTTCACATAACCTTCGGTTTTTGAAACAAAACAGTGCATTGTAAATAAGATTTTGTGCAAACAACTAAATTTCATGAAATTAAAGGGAGGTAACCTGCTTAGAGGGAATGCAATAAAGCCATTAGGCTAAAACCCTAACTCTTAATGCTTTCACAATCTATGATGTATAACATGCTCTACTGTTATGTTCTTTATTTCATCTAGAAACTGAAATTTGTATAAATCTGTATAATCATTGTGCATACTTTAGTTTTACATTGCATTGTTGTTTTTAACAGATAATCATTTTGGATTCACTCACTAGCATCATTCAAGTATAATTTAGTCCTTGAATAGATGAGCTGTGGAACCTACTTAATCATTGTTAAACTTGATGTGCTAGTTAATAATTGTATGTATGCTCGTGATCTGGCTATCCTCTAACCCAGCAGAGCTGGCTTTCAGCTGCTGTTGCATGCCTGTCTATGAGCTGAGATATGACTTCAAGTATAATACAAAAAAATTACCTTTATTAATATGCAGAACTAATGAAGACAAAGAATTTTTTCTCCAATCTTTAAACTGTCAGGTCAAAAGTAAAATGTTTATTCTAAAATTAGATGTCTGGGTCGCTGCATCGAAGACCAGCCCTGTGATGATGATGACATAAATAGGCAGTATATCATGCACTGTTTTCACAGGCAAACATTCTGGTGAGGATATTTTACATATCCTCTGATGTAAACTTCTATTTAGGTTTTATTCTACAACCCTGTACTTTATGCAACTTTATTGTGGTGTAAATGTTAGGTGGTGTAAGGTTGCTTAAGGTTGCTTCTAATGGCTCGTTTTGAATTCTGCTCTAGAAAGCCAGGTTTAGTGCTAGTCAGATGTTTTAATGCACACCTGAAGTCATTTCAGGCACTCCGGAGAAATATGATATATATGTTTATGTGTGTCATTACAGCTCCCAGAACAGTCTTATTGTTGTGTTGTCACATTCTTCTGACAGTACACAACATACCAGTCATCTCTTTGTCGTTTCAGTAACACTTTATTTGAAAGGGTGTGCATGAGACTGACATTACACTGTCATGAACATGAAGGAGCCTTTATGAATTTCCATCACTATCATTAAGTGTCACTCAGTAAATTATGACATTCTTAATGCAAAGTTGACGTTGTTTAAAATGTCATCTTACAAAGATATTTTTGTTTCTGCTAAAGTTGTCAAATGGCATTTAAACATTGTCAACTTTGAATTTAAAGTGTCATCATTTTCTAAATGACAAACAGTCATAAACATTCAAAAAGACTCCATCGTTGTGGCAAGTGTTATGTCAGGTTAATGACAGTGTGCGTCAGTCTTATGCACACTCTTCAGAGTGTTACTCTAATTTCTTTGTTGTTGTGTATCATGTTATGGTGTTTATGACTATGTGGATCATGAATCTGTTAAATAAAATAAATCAATAAAAAAATAAATCAAGCAGTTATCTTTTATGATAGTATTTTTTTATTTTATTTTTATTTACATTGATAAAGTAAACTTTATCATCCCCAAAGAGAGTTCTTGTTTTGCAGCCAGCAAGAACAAAAGCAGGAGAAATTCCCATAACAAAACACAGCACAGCATTCCTGGAACAGTAGGACGGACATAAATATGACATACTGTAGTTTAAATAAGGGCTCATTGTAAGAAGTTATAAGCTAGACTTACACTATAAGAGACAATTAAAAATGTAACCTTTTAATGTTGCACTTAATTATCATGTATCTCCTTGCAGATGGATGTTCATTTTCTTTAAAAATATCCCTTTTAAACCAAGATGTCAACTTAGTTCCAGTGCATTTATTAACGAAAACAATGTAAATTTTTCTGAGAGTGCGTGTTTATTTGACCGATGGCTAGGAAAATATTATTTTATGTCATAATTCACTTGTAAAGTAGAATATACATGCAAACTTAATATAAATATCCTCATTAATATAAAATTCCTTTGCAAAATGGAAAGGTTAGTGTGACGGTGAATACAGAGATCATTTAAGCAAGAAGCCCAGTTAAAACAACAGCAAACCTTTACTATTCTCTACAGCTCCGCAACATTTAGATCATCAGTAGCCGTCCAGATTCAATATACATCTAATTACCAAATAAAACACAGCATAAAGCATGAAAGCAAAATATATCACACTCACCAGAGATGCTGATCATTTATTAAAGGATATCCATCCTGCTGTCTTTGTGTAGCAAGTCTTAGTATCTCAATTTAGTATCAGCCACTGAGGCCAAAAAAATTGTTCATTATTCTAACTTCTAAATCATTTGACAATGTGAGCTACTTTGAATCACCTCTTGGTTATTCAGCAATTCTAATTCCCTCATTTGTTCTTTATTTATTTTTTTTTAACAATGTGCTACTGGAAAAAAAAAAAAAAATGTATCCCTGTTTTAAATGACTGGAAAGAGTTAGACTAAGGTTCATGCCATCAACCTTATAGTATTGTTTTCTGAAATACACTCACCGGCCACTTTATTAGGTACCCCATGTTAGTAACGGGTTGGACCTCCTTTTGCCTTCAGAACTGCCTCAATTCTTCGTGGCATAGATTCAACAAGGTGCTGGAAGCATTCCTCAGGGAGTTTGGTCCATATTGACATGATGGCATCACACAGTTGCCGCAGATTTGTCGGCTGCACGTCCATGATGCAAATCTCCCGTTCCACCACATCCCAAAGATGCTCTATTGGATTGAGATCTGGTGACTGTGGAGGCCATTTGAGTACAGTGAACTCATTGTCATGTTCAAGAAACCAGTCTGAGATGATTCCAGCTTTATGCCATGGCGCTTTATCCTGCTGAAAGTAGCCATCAGAAGTTGGGTACATTGTGGTCATAAACGGATGGACATGGTCAGCAACGATACTCAGGTAGGCTGTGGCATTGCAACGATTGGTACCAAGGGGCCCAAAGAGTGCCAAGAAAATATTCCCCACACCATGACACCACCAACACCAGCCTGAACCGTTGATACAAGGCAGGATGGATCCATGCTTTCATATTGTAGACGCCAAATTCTGACCCTACCATCCGAATGTCACAGCAGAAATCGAGACTCATCAGACCAGGCAACGTTTTTCCAATCTTCTATTGTCCAATTTCGATGAGCTTGTGCAAATTGTAGCCTCAGTTTCCTGTTCTTAGCTGAAAAGAGTGGCACCCGGTGTGGTCTTCTGCTGCTGTAGCCCATCTGCCTCAAAGTTCGGCGTACTGTGCGTTCAGAGATGCTCTTCTGCCCACCTTGGTTGTAACGGGTGGTTATTTGAGTCACTGTTTCCCTTCTATCAGCTCGAACCAGTCTGGCCATTCTCCTCTGACCTCTGGCATCAACAAGGCATTTCCGCCCACAGAACTGCCGCTCACTGGATGTTCTTTCTTTTTCGGACCATTCTCTGTAAACCCTAGAGATGGTTGTGCGTGAAAATCCCAGTAGATCAGCAGTTTCTGAAATACTCAGACCAGCCCTTCTGGCACCGACAATCATGCCACGTTCAAAGTCACTCAAATAACTTTTCTTCCCCATACTGATGCTCGGTTTGAACTGCAGGAGATTGTCTTGACCATGTCTACATGCCTATATGCACTGAGTTGCCGCCATGTGATTGGCTGCTTAGAAATTGAGTGTTAACGAGCAGTTGGACAGGTGTACCTAATAAAGTGGCCAGTGAGTGTACTTTGCAGAGGTACAGTATGTAGATGCTGTATATTACTTCTGCAACAATTTTAGTTAAGGTAACATAACGTTTTTCCAGCAACAAAGGTTTCTTTATCATTCAGCTGCATTTTTTCCAATCATTGCTTTGACTGAAAGTCTGAGATTTTTTTTCTTTTTGGTAATAGTGATTTTTTTTGTTGCCAAATCATGACTCATGCAGATCAGTGAAGATCTACCTCACGCATTTGACCTGCTCTTTTAGAATAGATCAGTACGTGGATGCGCCATAACTTTCTCCAACTAAATAAAAACAAAACTGAGGTAATAATCATCGGACCAAAGGAGGAGAGATCAAGAGTTAGCTCACAGCTTCAGCTATTACAGCTAGAAACCACTGTTTATGGTGTAAATCTGGGTCTCATGATGGACTCAAACCTCAACCTTCAGAGGCACATAAAGGCAGTTACTAGAACTACAACTAATCATGGAAACAGAATTTAGTTCCTATACTCCACCTATCTGGAACAAACTTCCAGAAGAAAAAGTAAAAGTGTGGAAAGTACTTTTAGATCAAAGTTAGAAAAACTATTTGTTTAGAACTGCCTTTGACTGTTGAAGTTAAACTGTTAACTGAGTGATCATGAGTTCAAGGTTGTGGTACAACTGTTTTATTTGTTTTACTACCTGTCTTTATCATGTTTTTATCTTTATTTGCTTTTATTCTGCTTTCATTTATCTTCTATTTTATTGTTTAACTTGTGTAAAGCACTTTGAATTGCCTTTTACTTAATTGTGCCATACAAATACACTTACCTTAAATTTAATACATTTAAAAGGCATCACTTAAATTTATTCAACATTAATTCTACCAATAAGGGTCATACCTGTAATTTTGACATTAATATTTTTTTTCTCCACTGAACAATTCTATGGCTTAGTATAAAGTATTTTTCCTCTTTGTTGTATTCATGCATTTTAGTTATAATTTCTTACATTTCTGGGAGGAATTTTGTTACAAGAACATCGTAGTTTTGCATTCAGGATGCTGATATAGGTGACTAATAAGGGTAACAGAAGTCATGAGAAAAAACATGATCAAAATAGATATATATGATTTAAACCTGCTATTTGGCATGGAGACCGACAGTCAGACTCCTCAGTACTCTTCAGTTTAATTCGCCTAAAAGGAGAACAACTTTTCACCTTGCCTCAGTCCATTTCAAATGCCTCATAGAATCAGGATCAGCTTTTTGGCCAGAAATCGGACTTTGGTTTTATAGTATTCAAACAGTAAATATAAATATTTAAACTCAGATAAAACCTCTGGTATAAGAAATGAAACTATTAATAAATAGTATCTTATTTTGAAAATAACCTGAACATGAAAAGGCAAAGGCAACTGTATGTCAGGAGACTGAACTAGATAACCACTGCTTCTCTAAATCCTCTCTAAAATCTGCTTAGAGTGCAGCTTTTTAGAAAATCATTATTTATATACACATTTCAGATTGACAGATCAGATCTCATCTGTTAAACTAAAAATTAAATACTTTAAATGTGGCCCTTTGTTTTTGTAAAAACAGAAAAAACTCCTTTTTAATAACACAACATCCATCGCTGCAACCTAACGTGTAAGATAGATAACCATAAATCTATCTCTAAGAGGGGCTTTTTTTAAACGGTCCAAAACATTATCTCGTGTTTGCTGGGGGTTAGGTCATATAACAAAATGTGGACACACCCACACATTCGTTTAAAAATGGGATGTGTGGGAGTGTCAGTTATTATTGATGGCGACAAAGATCCTTCACTTTTGAAAACTCGTGTCAAACGATTTGACTTCTAGATCAGCCATGTTACCTGCTGATAGAATTACACATATTTTTAGAAGATATTACATCTGATAATGATTCAACTCATATGCCCATGTATACTTTTGAAGCTTGTCAGTTTTTTGCTTTAATTTTGTTTACATTCTTATTTTAGAATTTAACATATAGACCAAAGCTATGTAAAGTTTCTATATAAGTTGTGTGGAGTTTAAGCTTCAACTTGTATATAGCTCAAAGAAAGTAAAAACAGACTTGTCTGGTTCTGGCATACAGAGCCTCACAAACATTTTTCACCTTTCATTCACAAACTTTAATGTGTTTTAATTGAATTTTATATGAGGACCTAACATTATCCACTGTATAAATCTTTAACTAACGAACTTCTGTCATGTTTTTAGTGTGGGGGTTGAGTGTGTTTGCTTTTCCTTTTCACAGCTGCAGTTCTCCACTTGGGGGTGTGGCTGTGTCAGAATGCTGCAGTCACACCTGACTGCAACCTGTCATTATCCTTTGTGTGCTGAAGGAGCCGTCTGACGAACATTTCAAGCCTCGAACATTATAGATATTGAGTCAAGCCTAATCAAATCCTCTTGTGATTTCTTGTCAGTTTACTAATGCTGTTATATCTCTGAACTTTCACAGATTGGACCAGAGCAAACATTTCCTTGACCAAACATTTTTAAGTGATTGCCTTACTGTTGCTCCTGAGGGGAAATGTCTTAAAGAGTCTTAAAGCCAAACTGGCACATTTCATAAGACAACTCAGGTTTATTGGTTTAGCATGTTTCAATAACATGAGATTGTGCCGTGCATGAATACAAAATAAGGAAAGAAAAAAATAAAAGCTTGTCTGGAGTCCTTATCAGCCATCATAGTCATCACATACTTCCTGCTCCGGGTTCTATGCCTACTATAAATTGAAACCTCACCCTTCCGATCAAACCTTGCACCTCACCCTGGTGACAGACTGCACCCTTTTCCAAAAGATTGATTTTAATCCTACAAAGATATAATTCAGTTTATTTAGATTCAAAAAATACTTTATTGATTAGGAGAAAAGAAATGTAGAAATTCACTGGATTTTTTTCAATGAGCTGCTGTATATGTAGATAACTGTGGCTTTTAAGGATCTGCAGCCACTTAAAAGTCCAACAACATGATGTTTAGGTTAACTAAAATTTTCGTATTGCCCTTATCGGTGCAAGTGTCTATATTTACTGAATGCACTAATGAACAAAAGGCCAAGACTGTGAGGGAAGTGAGATGATTAATCACACAAACCAATGGTAACCATGAAGGAGCTGCCATGATCTACAAATCACATGGAGAATATGTGGGCAGGAAAACCTTTAATATTGGACTCCATTAACCTTACCTTTAAAGAAAGAGTGTCAAAAAAACAACAACCTGTAAAGCCCTCAAGAAGTTCCTTTTGTAGTTTGCTGCAGGCCACAAAGAAGAATCATTCAAAACAGTAAGGTTAAGATTAAACTATATTAGTTGAATAAAATGGCACGGTACATGTCCAAAGCTTAATTCAGCTTAAATTTGTAGTAAGATTTGAAAACTTATCTTCACACTTACTCTACCTCTTATATAACTAAAGTTAAGCCATTTTGCCTCAAGGAACTGGCAAAAAAAATCCGCCTGCTTGTTTAAAGTTGGTAGAATCTAAAAAGATACAGTATAATTCTTCCATTTATCTACGTTATACAGATGGGTTGGAGGTTAATACAAATGCTCACACCAGTTTAGGACTTTTGATTTTTTTGAAATGTATTAAATATTTTCTTCCATATAACAGTTGCAGGCTACTTTGTAAGCCTGTCTCACAAAACTCTAATGCAATAACTTAAATTTTATGCAAAAGAAGAAAGTTTAAAAAAAGTTAAAACTCATATTTTTGCCAATTTTTCAAATCTGCAAAACAAAGCCGAACTGAAAAAAAAATAATAAAATTGAAGGTGTCCATTTGGAGCTTATAATTAGATAAACGGTGAACTAAACATTATACAAATAATTCGATAGTATTCCTGACCTCAATTTTTGCTTATGAATTTTTGTCTTACATATACTTCTCTGTTTTGCTAAATGGAGACCTTTAAGAGGATAACTTTTAATCTTAAGAAAAACCAGCACTTTTCTTAAATATTCTCTCAACAACATAGTAAGCATAGTTATGATGCGCACCAAATTGCATATGGTTATTGAGGAGGTTCCGTCACATCTAAATTCACTGTGACAATTATGGAACTCGTGATTACAAAGAACCTCTTTAATATCACATAACATCTGATCATCTGCTTTAAGTGTTTTGCAGTTAGTTAGCCTTTCATCGTCACTCTCTTTCCATGAACTACTTTCCATCGTTTAAATGCAAAAAAGGTACCTATGCAGCTGTTTATGAAGCTGTGATTGGATGAGTCATTTTCTCAAACCTAAACTACCCAAACTGTAAAGATTATTCCTTTTATAGGAAAGCAGTGGAATGAACTTTCCCCTAATGTTCAGGAGCATATTTTTTCAAAGTACTGCTGATTAAAAAGTAGGTGATGCTGCAGAAATGATCCCATTTGCCTTTGAATTAATTAGGCTCCTAGTTAGTGCAGTTTCTGAGAGCTGTGAGTATGGGCCTTCTTCATTATGAACAGATTGTACTTAATCTGCAAGAAAATCAGCCCCCTGCACACTTTGCTGATCACTACACTCTTTGGCTTAAAGGGAATCCCACTGACTTCCAAGTAAAAGCGGTTGGCCTCCTTATCTACTGCCCAGCCACAGATTGAGAAAAACCTAAACAGGAAGATTAATACTTTATACATGATTTTCCTTCCAACAGAACATCTTAAGTCTCCCCTGGCTTCTCAAATATTAGATATGAAAGATATAAACTACAACATTTATCTATTTTTTCTATCAAAATGTACACTAACAATAAACTATTCAAAAATCACACCAAAGAAACTCTGCTGATAAAATGATATCATAGAAGGCTAAAGGATCCAGTTGGCATATAATTTTCAAGGCCTTCAAACTTATTTGAAACTGTACAACTCTGATGACATGCATTAGGCTAACTGAAAGCAAAAGTTGGGACTTGAAAATCCTAATAACAATACACATCAACCAAAGCAATTTAATTTCACAAAATTAAATAAAATGGTAATTTGAGGTCTTTTATAATATAAAAAAAGATCATCCCAATCTGGCTGCTTCACAGGCTCCTTCTATGTTGTTAAAATTCATGCAGTGTGTTTATATATACAGCTCCAATGCTTTTCTGCAGACATGCAGAATATTAAAACACACACTGAGGAGAAAGGAGAAATTTGATCAAAACCATGTGAATAAACAGGAAAAAGATACTGATTAGTTGACGTCTTGTGTGATGTAACCAGAAGCATGTGAATAAGCTAGCTTGTTTTCAGCAGAGGTTTTAGATTTTATCTTGACTTAATAACAACAAGAATATGACATGTGTTTCTAAATGTATCAAACCATATCAATAGTGAATGTAAACGATTTGATGTAAAAAGTCTAGCTTGTACCGGCAAAGGAACAATAATGGGGACTATTTCAATAAGATTGCTTTAAAATAATATTAATACATCCACATAGTAACTGATAATCAAAAATTGTATCCAGATATAATTTTAAATAGTCAAAGTGTTGACACTAAAATCAAGTGCTGTTTGCATATTTTCGATACTGTTTATTTTAGATTTCTGGATTGTGTGCACATTTAAAGAACAAAACTTTGGCAGTCTATAAAATATGGTGAGATTTTGTTCTCTTTGGGTTATTTATTTGAACATGTACCTAGTTTTATTTTTTTGTATCACTGCAACCCTAATATAGTCCTATCTAGAGACTTATAAACAAATACATTTGAATTTCATTCAGTTATTCATGAGAAATTAGTGACATTTTTTTAAAGACAATCTAAGGGTTAATAATAGAAACCTTCATGTAATTAATTTTTAAAATACAAGTGAATGCAGTAGGAAAAAACAGTATTTCTATATTATGTGAAGCCTGTTTATTAGTTTTTGAACAGGCTCATCTTAAGCTGCTTTCTGCAGCATGGTGAGAATATCCCTGGTCAACACACAAGAGCTATATAAAGAATATATTTACAGATTTTGTTTTAAAAAAATATTATAAATATGGAACAGTGTGACTTTTGTAGGCCAGTTAGGACTACTGAAATGAATCATATTACCTAAAAGTAGCAGCAATGAGAAATCTCCTTTTTTACCTTTATTTTGCAGGACTTTCTTAAAAGTTAATACCTCTTTAAAGATTAACAGGGACATTGTAAATCCAGAAATATTTTTAGAAAAACTAGACAAGTGGACTTTAATTCCAGGCACTGGCCTGCACTTAGTTCCCACTCAGTATCAATCCAATATGCATATTCACACTTTCCTGCAATTGACCAAAAATAACTCTTAGGCCCTGCCTACAAAAAGCCAGGTTAAGGTAGCTCCCAAAAACTTCCTGGTCAGGTAAGAGTCTCATCAACATGATAAGGAGGTGAAAGCAGAAATATTTAAAACCTGTCCACTGAGATTTCTGTTATTTCTTAAAGCAAAATTTCCAATGACTCAATTAGCTGAAGAGAGAACATAAGAAAACACATCTTTATCACTGCTAAAACTTCTAACCAAATGTGCAGTTCTACCCCGACTTTGCCTTGTAAGTCTGTAGATAAGCTGCTGCTGTAGATAACATTCATTCTAAAATTTCAAATATCACTGAATTCACTGCTATATTTAAAGTGAAGGACATTTCTGAAAAGAAAAGTCTCAATGAAAAAAAAAAAAGCTTCACCATTCAGAAATGAAAAGACTGAACGCAGGTGGCAAAGACTGGAATACAGGTTCACTATGACATCCAGAGTCTTTAAAGTTGTAACTTCAAATTGAAAAACGTAAAAAAACAAGAACATTAATAATGCTTTATGTGCGACAGTCGAAAGTGTCTTTGAGTGTAGTATCAGGGCCTGTGATTAATATGTTAACTACTTCATTGAAAAATATAAAAAGATTAGAGGTGCAGTCTGCTCATCAGTATCAGATAAATTATCAATGTTGTATCCAATTAGAAATGACTTTGAATAAATTTCTCAATTTCACCAAGTAAACTGCAAATACCTGCATATAAGGAATCATATGCAAAAACTTCTTCCTGCTGCTGTCTTATTCTCTTAGCCACAACTTAACTTGAGAAAGCATTTCCTGTCATAATGTCTAACTTAACTGAAGTGATACATAAGTCAGGTGTTTTCCCCAGGGCCTAAAAACAACCGCTATTTAACAGCTGTTAAAAAAGAACAAGCTGTGGTTGCAGAACTACAGGACCACTCTCAAACCTCCTCTTAGTCATTAAGATTATTTTTTTTAAAAGCCGTTTCTGCAGTTACACACACCTTCCTATCAATGACCAGCCACTTCCACGTCATTCAGTGAGGCTTCCATAGTAACCAGAGCACAGAGACTGGTCTTGTCAAAGTTTTCAGTTACATCTGTATAAATGCAGATGTTGGAAGAACCACAGTGCTGGTATTATAGGTCCTTGGTGCAGCAGTGAACATAGTTGATGCTCCGTTTTATTAGAGCACCTGGAAAACTGGGTCTTGTAGCTATAGCAATGGACTGGTGGACATAGACTTATGTGTAAGTTGGTGACTTTACATCATAACCCACAGAATTCCCATGTGTCGTTCCCCTGGGATCCATCTTAGTGCCCCTCCTATTCAACATACATGCTTCCCCTAATTCATATTGTAATTTTTTTTTTTTAAGATAAAATACCATAACTATGCAGATGACACACAGCTGTACTTAAATTGTCCCAGGTTTACTAATTCAGCAATCTAATTGTCTTAATACTGAAATGAACTATATAAATAAACTTGGCTTGCCTGTTTGGGAAAGTTTAACGTTTATTATGTTTATTGTATCAAAGCTATTCAGTTAAATGTGAATATTTCATCAACACATTTTCTCCTCTCTGGCGTTTGTGTGGATTGCCTTGTCATCAGTCCAAAGAAATGCCTCTTTTCTATGTTGGGTCAAGTTGAATACAACCAATTGGTGAGTACTTTTAAGCTAAACAGGAAATGCAACAGCTCATGATATATACCATCCGAATGATTCTAGCAGTAAGGGAGGAGGAAGGAAAAGGAAGCTGGATGCTTCCTATCGATAGTTCATTTAGCATAAGAACCTACCAACGGTCATATGGGTTTGATAAGAAGCCGAACCACATTTTTCTCAGATAGGAAGTTTTTCCATTACTTGCTTTGTCCATTAAAAATTTTAACTAAAGACGCTCTTACTACAAAGAGCAAAACATCTTCAAATATACATAGAAAAAGTATAGCTGTTTTCTCTTGTTTTCTTTTGGCTCTGCCTGTAATCTATTAGTGGAAATCCAGATGATGATGGTTTTGCAAAGTTCTTACAGTTAATTCAGCAACATTAGACTTAACTAGGGGCTCGCCTTTGAATGTATGTGTGTGCATTATCCTTGCCTACTCCAGTTGCCTACAATGTTTAAAACATTTATACATGAATATAAACTGCATCAGCAGTTTTACACTCTTCAGATCAGAACCAATTTTTGTGTTTCAGCTATGAACATGGTTTGGACTAAAATTGATACCAACTCTTACTCACTCTGGCTAAAGCTTGTGCCATAACTATATCAATATATTCAGGAAAAGAGACCTTTAGGAAACTAACCTAAGTATTATTGAATGGTGGAGTTAGAGGGCAGCACCATGTAGTCCAGCGCTTTGCCTCCGAAGGAACCAAACTGATTAACTTCACAAAACACAGGGTATAAATATAAAAGTAAGTTATGCAGAAATATTGAAACATCTCAATACATCAGCAAGATAGCTGAAGCTTTGGCACAAATGTATGAAAGTATCTACTGTCCATCAGAAGCTTGTATAAAAAAGTACTAAAACATTTTATTTGAAGAAATTTGTAAAAGGACTTTTCAAAATCAGTCTTTCATTATTCTGGTTTTTAGCACATAAGAAAAAGTTTTTTTAATTTAACTGACCACAAATATAATTTAATGTAAACATTCTACAATGTGATTTACACCCATTACATAGGATACATGAAAATCCTTAATTATATAGATCTCTTTTAAATTTTCTTTATACTTTTTTTTTTGCTGTCCCATTTGAGTATTGAACAGCTAATTAATAAAAACCAGAATGAAATAGGTTTGTATTTAGTCAGTTTAGATAACAGCTTTCTAGCGGTAACTTCCACTCATACCAATTTGTTCAACAATTTAAAAAATATTGTATCTGTTTATATTAATACACAATATATTATGCCAGAAATGATAAATTCTAAGCCGCGTCTGTGATATTTTATCTGTTTCCATTTTTTATCCTACTTTCACTCAAAAGTGCAGATCCAATGCAGCTGTTTTATTGTTTTTGTTTTTTTATGGTTTATTATTTCCATTATATCCTCTTGCAATTAAGTATTTCATCTCCACAGATATACTAGTTTAAGAGCTTCCATAGAAGTCAGGGTTTGTTGGCTTTGGATAAAAAAAAAATGGCAATGTTCCAGTTATAATTTATATGTACACACACATATACATTTAATGTACAAGCTTCAGTGGGAGGCTGTAATGCTGTCAGATTAAAGGAAATTATTGCAATCGTTCTCAGTGGATGACAGCGTTTCAGTGCTCGTCCCACTCTACAGCTCGGCGTTAGTGCGCGCTCCCGCGGACTCGCTATAGAAAACAAAGCTAAGCGTCTTCCATACCAGCTAGGGCTGCAGACTCGAGGACTATCCGAATTTATTCTGGATACATGATCGCACAGAATATGGATCTACAGGGGGTGTAGCGTTGTTACAGACCGAGCCTTCTCGGCTGAAATGACGGCAGGTCACTAACGAAAGCGACGAAAATACCATCTGTTTAGTTTAATTTTTTTCCTCGGGGTTCTTTGTCTTGTCCACCTAACGATAGCAAAACATCATTTTCATCTCAATTGCACGAAATTCAGCTAGTGATCACTAGCTGCAGCCGGGATGTATCACCATGTTTTCACCTAAAAGAATCAGCTAAAACGTCGGATTGTGAAGCAGAAGCAGAGACCCCTCACTCCCGGGTCCCAACGGGCTGACACCTGGACCTGAATCTGTTAGCCGCAGCCGCGAAACCCACTGTTTTCGGCGATATGGCGGAGCAAGGCTACTCATCCTGGTGAGTGCGCACAGCCGTTTCGCTACCGATTAGTAGCGGCTGCCGAACATTAGCCGCTGCTAACGTGAGACGCTGCTAACATTAGCCGCTGCCACTGCCAACACAGACTACGCTCTGTCAGAAAAAAACACAAAAACAATTAAATATACACCTGTCACTCCACAAATACACCACTGTTTTCATTCCCAATGTATTTATTTCCATGTACGAACACGTATAAACCAAATTATTAAATGTAACTATATTTCCGATCATCTGGGTAGCTAGCGGTGGCTAATGCTATGCTAACTTTATTCAACTGCGGTCAAACCGAATAATGTTATTCAATAGGGAATGGAAACTATCTGTGTTGTAAATAGAATGGAGTGCTATTTGGGTTTGCTGGTTGCATATGTGATGTTTTTTTTCCTGTAAACACGATAGATTTGACGGAAAAACACGGCAGTATCTGCTCAATAAATGCAGGTTCTTAAGCTAGCGACTTAGCTGGCTAGCATTTTTTTTTCGTCGAGCCACTGCTCACAATAACAAAGGTTATGCTAATCTGGCATCGCAGTCGCAACAAAAACTTCAAATTATCTACTATAAAAGGTCTATGGTTTTAAATTTACTTTGTTTTTAGATTTGATACGAAATATGTCCCAGTTTAGCTGTTGGCTGTTTTGATTGAGATTGTTTAGGGAAGTGTAGATTTAGCAAATTAAGTAAGCAGGGAGAGTGATGTTTCCAAGAATACATAATTATAAACTGATTTATCGATCAGTTGATTAATGTCGCTTTAATGGTACAAAAGGGTTGAGTCTGGGTATCTTTGCTTCCAATAGTGACAAAAGAAAATCAGAAATTACTTTACAAGACTTTCCCATAACCTCTCAATGATCACTAGTATAATATGCAGCCTTCATTTACAGACTTTATTTAACCAGAATTGCCATTTTAACTAAATATATTTTACAAGAGAGAGAGTAAGTCAAGTAGGTCAGCCAGAAAAATGCATCCTAAAAAGTTAACAAAATACTGTCCTATCAAAAGTTCTATTTGTTTACTTGAAAATATTTACACAAAGATGAGGCGGATTGCAACAATTTACCATATTGACTCATTCAAAATAACAACAGCTGGAAGCAGAAGTTTGGATGTAAGTTTCCATTCAAATCTGAGGGCTATCTTGCTCAATTCAGTTCTTGCATTTTTGAACTACAGTTGCAAAGTGATAATTTCCTATTTGCATCCTCTTTTTCCATTGCTTTTCAGCTGAACAGTTTTTAAGATGTAGCTGATTTTATTTTTGTACTCTGAAATTTTTTATTTACAGTGTATAACAAAACAGAGGTTTTAAGGAAACGTACTGTTTCATAATCCACAACACCTTTACGTTTTACAGTATGTATGGCTTAACATTCTGTTAAAAAGATGCTTGAGAAGGTGTTGCTGGTTGGGTGGAACTTGATGTTTGCACCCCATTCACCCCTGTCTGCCAGCCACATGCATAAAAGGCTGCAACACTATTCCCTCCTTCCAATACAGAAAAAAATGTGACTAGAAATATTTCTGTCCATAAAAAACACACAGGAAATCTTTATTAGTACCTCTTACTTATTCCAGGGGTTCCAAAATCATTCCATGCAATGGCCCCATTAAAGTTTGACTAACACATTTGTCAGGTAAAAATATAACCTGACATATATTCCAAACCGTATTATGTTCCCTCAAAAATTATCACAAGTTTTATTTTTAATAAAAAAATGTACACAATAGTGATGACAATGTTTAGAAAATATTTTATGATTATAAAAACATAATTTTTTTCAGGTGTCTTTTCTTTTTTCTTTTTTTTTCTCCATATTTTTCTCTAATTTTTCTGAGCCCCTGTCCCCAGGGGCAACTGCTCCCACTTTGAAACTACTAACTGGTTCTTTGGTAACACTGTTTTAAAACTGCAGTTGGAATGCAACAGATGGTAGGGAGAGAGTCCTTCTACAAGTTGTTTGCCTGATTAGAGAGCCTGACTAATTACTGCTGATATCAGCTTAATATCAGGGAAGTTTGACAGTTTCTCAAGCACAAAGGGACTATATTTGGCACAGTGAGGTCTTGAGAATTTGTACACTACTTTCTTTTCATTTTTCCTGTAAATTCTTTGTGCCAAAATATGAATAAATAAATTAACTGAAAATGTTTAATTATGTAATAGTCAGTGTTATGCAGGCTTTTAGCTTGGAATATTTCATAGGTTGTACACCTTGGTGTACCACATCTTCAGACTTTGCGCAGCGGCACAAGCTACATGGGGTTGAATGACAATTGTCCTTCCTGGTAGGGGACAATATGCATGGGGTGGCTAATATGGAATATAATCCTTGCTGGTCTTGGAATTGTTAACTGTCAGATTTGGAATTCAATTCTTTTAAGCACACTCACAAAAAAATATATCTAGTACATATTGAAAGAACAATAAGAAAGAGAAAAAGAGTTCTAAATTGATACCTTACTTTAAATTAATATTGCTGGAAATCCCTAGTAATTCCAGTTTGAAACCAGTGATTAATAATTTAATGTTGTTAGTCTTTACCACAACATTTTATGCAAGTCACATTTCTTAACTGATTGCTCTTGAAGAAGCTGGAGATTGCTCTCTCCGTTCTGTTCCTCTCTTATTTTTCTCCAAATTCACAAACTCCTTATCAGTTATGTTAAAAAAAGATTATATAAATAAATCGTGGTCCGCAAACATCCTTATTCACATGTTCACTTTCCCGTTGTATGTTCACATTTATGGACTGCATTTAAAAATGTCAAACATTTTCAATTCAAACTATAGATATGAAATAATACACTATAGGAAAAAATGGCATAAATCATATTATAGGTCATGAAATCAGTGTCAGTTTGGTCTGTCAAAGAGGCTGCCTGTAGGAATATTAAATGTCCAGCAGGTGTCAGTATTCAGTGACACAGTATGGATACAATATCAATACAGTTTGCAAATGTGTCGAAAGGCTTCATGACGCCTCATGAACCCATCACTAACAGACAATATTGTCCCAAGGAACCAAAAAAAACTCGTAATCAACTTGTCAGTTGATGAGTTTTCGTAAACTTTTCAACATTTCAAGCCTACGTGTTTGCAGCGCAACGTAATAGTCCCTAGGGCTATTGGCTATTCCACCAATAACAGCGCCCCTTCATGCTGCGTCAAGCTGACATACAACCAATAGGATGCAGCTCTCATGATTCGCAAGATGTGAACTTAACGCGAGATTACACCGGATGGTGAATTTTTAACATTTGAGCGAAGTTTCCGTTGGGAAAACAGGCCGTACAACTTATCCTTTTTCAGTAAAGGCCATACAGGGTACAGTTGTACACATGGCTAGCTAAAAACCTTGTGTTATGTTTAGGCCTGTGACTAACTATTATTGTAATAATCGAATATTTGATTCCTAGATATATTAATATATTATTTCTCACAAAAAATAATTTCCATATCCTTCCAAAATAGAACATTTGGACTGACAGAGCTAATAAAATCATACAAAATGTGATGCATCTTTTGTGTTTTCTTAAGATATTATCAATAAACAAATAATTGTGCAAGTTGGTGTTCAATGGCTAAAGACAAAAGGGAACCAGTTAGGAAAAAAACTAAAAAAAACATGCCCCCCAGTGGTGCAACCAGAGCAAAACAGTAGTGATGTTTAAATGCATAAAATGTCACAAATCGATTGAATTACTTGCATGCTGATCCAATTCTCAATTGTGGTAATCTCTCAGGCAGATTACAATTTCATTTAGCCAAATCCAGTGAGAATATTCTGACTGACATGTTTACATTCATTTTTAGTCAGCCCTTTATTCTAATAATTTCAGGTGACGCCACGCTCACGTGACTACTCAGCGCGTCCGCCATATTGGGTGGCAGCCTTAGGCAGTATTGACAGTGAAAAATGGTGAAAACGTGTGTAATTGTTGGTTGCACGGCCCGTGGAGGTGGATATCAACGCTCTTTCTATCGCATACCAGCCGTAATCGTGAATCAATGTGAAAAAAACAAAACAGCTATCTGAACAACGCCGTCACCTATGGCTGACACGGATATCCAGGTCCGATTTGGACGGTGTTAAGCTGGAATACGCCAGAGTCTGCAGTGCTCACTTTGTCACAGGTAATTAACTGTCAAGCATTTAAAACATGTAAGAATATATTAATAATAGGGCTTGGGCGTCATGACGTATTACTTTCCGTGGCCGCAATGTTGACTGCCTCCGCCGCCGCTACTCAGACTACTGCCTATGACTACCGCGTACTGGACTCCCTCTCTCAGCCGTGTTTTAATTTGATTAATTTCACCTTAACTTGATTTCAACCAGCGGGAAAGGGCTCAAATATGTGAGAAACCCGGAGGGTTTTGGGAGGTTTGGCAGTTAACGTTACTAACCAAACCTTTGAAACACATAGCAGCTAGTTAAA